>NW_005054317.1:3395557-3404093 GCF_000277835.1 Geospiza fortis
TCAGAAATTCCTATTTCAATCAAAACACTGGAAGAGTTGAGCAGATGTGTTCAGAGCCCCAACACCTGCTGCACAGGGATGGGATGGCACTGGGAAATTGTGCTTTTATGGATGGATCACACATGGTGTGCTCTGCCAGTGTCCTTCCTATGGGCTCCCCCATCCACCCATTCCATCCCCTGCTCTAAACCAGGAGAGAAATCAAAACAAAGGAAAGGAAGATTGTTCAGTGCAAAATTATGATTAGCCTGTGTTAGTGAGAAACCCTTTCTCCTTCCACTTTCCTTAAAAATTATGAATTCTTATCATATGCTGAGACAGTAACATTCGAGGACCAGGACAACAGAACAGAAAGAATCTCCAGAAAAACTAATCTCATATCTCTGGATGTATATAAAAATATTCTGGGGAATATTTGTTATATTTTGGCTTTTTGCCATGCCCATTTATTTCACAGCATGCCAGGCATCCCTTTCCATAGTCCCCTTCCCACTGGAGTTCCTTTTATGTGCAGCCAGGCAATTCACACCCCTACTCCTTTCCTCTCCTTCAGGTGTTTAAAGGTTGTTTAAAGCAGAGTATTAAACCAGATTTTATTCTAATCCACATGTTTTCAGCTCCATAGCCATTCCTGTTAGAAGTGCTGTGACACAAGCACACAGTTTCACAGCTGAAGATGCATGTTGGGATAAATTCCTGGTATGAAACTGGGGCCTCAAACAAAGGGTTCTTTTGCTGAACTCAAGAATAAGACTCACTTTGTGAATTAATAGATTTTGTACTTTCATCAGTGGAATATCATCCATCAAACTAAAACCTTTCAGAAAGGCTGGAGCTATTTCACATCCAGGCATCTTCTTTATTAATTCTGCACATTTCTGCAGTCATCAATGCTGCATTGGATGACACTTGCAAAGGATTACAGACCTGATACGATATTAGATAAAAATTACAAGTGAGAAGCTATTTTATTGCTATTTATTTTCATCAGCAGAGCATCCCTCTCCCAAATGCCATTCTAGTTTGGTTGATATTGACTTTTCAGGCTGCTGAGAAGTTTTGTAATTCTTTTTTGTTCATAGTTTATGTATAGAAATCAATACTAGTTTGCAATTTGTTGAAACTGAAATGGTCACAGTAGGAGTAACATGTACCTGATTTACCCTTGCATTCTATTCCCAGTCAGAATTGGATTCATTTTGCAGTCAATCTATGATATCTAATAATTAAAAATGGTGATTTCCACATCTCACATGCACTTTGTATTAATCTCACAGTAAAACATTACTGAAAAATGCAAGCAGGATCACGGCTGTGAATTTTCCTTAACATCACTGATGTCAGCCATTGAGATATCAGGGGTCTGGGTTTCTTTTTTGATCAGAATTTGTTCTCATACCACCAGAAATAGAGATTTCACTGGTTTTCAGGTAGTGCAGTAATGATTAACTGCAAAATTATCAGACTCAAGATCTTTTCTGGAAAACAGCTGGAATTTTTTTACAGCTTTCAAATCTAACTGCAAAAAGTTTGGGTCAGAATAACGTCACCACCTCACCTCAAACATTCACCTCAAATTTCGTGTTGCAGGGAGCAAACCCCAGTGAAACAGCCGTGATTTGGTGTCAAGGCATTGTCAGACATCTCTGGAATGTTCCTGGTCTGACACTACCATCTAGTGTCCCCACCACAGACTGCAGCTTCTCTGCAGGGGAAAATTCACAATGCACGTGTTTGTTCACTTCCATAATTACATTATCATAAATAATTCCTCTCCTGAGACTCGTGTACAAATAGAAGAGAGGCTGAAGGCCACACAATGCCAGCCTCCTTTTCCTCTTGTATTGTAATAGAAAAGCCAGCTAGGCACACAATCCTGGGGAAAAAAATCATGAGCTGATTTGGTAATAGCTCTCACAAGACTAAGCGATGTGTTTGGTTTCCATACTTTCCAGTAAAATTGAAAACCACATTAATGCTCTTGTAGCACACCTGGGATATTCAGCAAAACTGGCACAGATGAAGTGTGGAGCCTCAGTGCCACACATGGCATCTCTTACTGCCTTAGGAACATCTTTAGCTTTCCTGGCAGAGGCTCATGAAAGCTCTGCTGGACCAGCCACACTTGAGGACACTTCACATTTCCTGGGGGGGCAGTGAATTCTAAATATGCTTATTTAGAACCTCTCCAGGATGCCAGAAGAAGTAGCTTTCCTCTAAAATAGAAAGGTTTCCTGCATCCAAAGCTTCCTTGGAGCCCCAGCCCCACAGTTTTCTGCCCTGTCTCCTTCAGCAATATCAGCCTAATTAAGCCACAGTCTTTGTCTGCTGTGTCCACCCTGGAGAAGTGAGTCCAAAGAGCTATCAAGTGAATTGCAAACCCTACAAAACTGCCTGAAGGGGAAGAGGACTCTCTTCTGGCCAGGTTGCTGCAGGGAGACTGGAAAACACGCTGGAAGCCATGAAACCCTGAATGCTTTTTTTTTTTTTATAAAAAACCTTTTCCAGCTTTTGACTTTTACTACACTTTCCAAAATAATTTCAAGAAGTTCCCCCTCTGACCTATGAAAACTCCTGTGCCTAAATATGCTTTACAATTGTCTCATTCCCCCACTTACAGTTTCAATGTGCTGTAACAGTATTTTCAGCCAGAAAAATCCTGCACTGGGGACTGCTGAGGCAGCTCTGCTTTACTGCAGACGCTGAGTGAGCTGTGACAGACTGCACCAGCCCAGGCTCATTATACACATCCTCCACTGAAACACTGCAGTTCAGAGCAAGCCCTTAACCTGCTGATTGCAAAGAACAGCCATTACATTGCTTTTGATACTGCAGCCATAATGGCACCTTATTTCTTCAAATTATTGACACAATTTCACAACGTTGTCTTGACATCCTCAGGCTGAAGGTGTCAGTGCTCTTGAACCCTGTTTAGAGCACTAGCCTTTCATTTTCAGCACACTTAAAACATGCTTTCTAGTGGAGTGGGAAGAAATCTCAAACTTCTCCTGCAGCTCAGACATCACAGCTGTAATCCCCAGCACATCTAATGGTCCTTCTCTGATAAAGCCATTTGAAAATTAAAACTACTCAGTTATTTGGGCCAAAGTGCATTTTGTTACTCCAGGATGAAAGCTAAACAGTTCCTGCTATGGAGATGCAGGGGTAGAGCAAAGGGACTGGATTGCAGAGCCCTCTGCAGTGAGGAACAGGATGGAGACTTTCTACTGAATTTCCCAGTAGAAATTCCCTGTACTGGAGCCAGGGACAGACACTTGGGCAGGAAACTGGGGCAGATTTCTGTGTCTCCCCACAGGCCTGAGGGTGCCAATTGCCAGCCCAAGACTGCAGCAGTGTCAGAGAGCAGCAAAACTCCCACATCAGCCAGCACTGAAGAGACTTTCCCCAGCAAAGAGGGACACAATCATGGCACACCTCACTCTGGGCTTGCCAGAAATGTGATCGGGACTGACATGGAAGCAAGTCCTTCCCCCTAACATGAAAATGACATTGTTGACATCTAAACCTGATGGCCCTTTTCTCTCTCAATGTGAACTGTGTGGCAGCAGCCAAGGAGTCCCTTTCAAAGGAAAGTAGTTGTATTGATTTAAGAGAAAACCTTATTTGAGAGATTTGCCACCAGCTTTCTCCCTTGCCACAGATACCCACCAACCAGAAGATGAGTGGCCATTCACAGACTGTTTTAATCAGCATGGGAATGATATCAGTGGATGTTATCATGTTCTTTCTCTCTCCTGACACCTGTTAGTGCCCTTATTAATTACACAGACACGAACAAACCTCCCCTTCTGTGGTTCCCAAAGTCCCCAGAAGCCACATAGCTACTCAGGTTAGGCATGCCAGGAGATTATTTCAGAGCTTAAAACCAACAGGAGATCTCAGGCTGATTGATTAAGGAAATTGATACAAAGAAGAGATAGAGCACTACTGCACCTGGTACAGCAGAACCCCTCTGTGGAACAAAGGGGGGCAGAATATATTCACTATAGTAAGGGGAAACTATTTCCCTGGGCATAGGAAAATGTGCTAGATGGGTTTTTTCTTTTCAAGAGTCTTGAACACCTTGCAGAATGTCTGGGATATCCAATGTTCAGGGTGACTCCAAAGCCCCTAGGATCCGTATTTGTGTTTGTGTTTAGGCATCCCTGAAAATTAGGAAACAAAGTTGTCTTATATGAACAACAAAACACAAGTCAGAACTTAAATTATGGGCTTGGCTGGTAGCAGCAGATTAGAACATTAGAACCCTTTCAACTAAGGAAAATACTCAGGAAGGGCTTAAGATCAACTTCCCTGTGCAAGAAGAAAAATCAGTGCACCAGCTCCTTCATCCTGAAGGCTAATCACTGCAAGATTAGCAGTGATTTTACAGAGCTTTGCTGTACCTTGATCTTTGAGAGTAAAAATAAAGTGAAAAGTCAGCTATTTCTTTCCAGCCCATCCTATTGCTGTGCTCCAAGAGCAGCATACAGCAGCACTCCTCAACTGAGAAACCTTTCGTTCTGGAGCAGAACCTGCTGTAGCCCAGCCTGGTGAACCCTCTTTGGGTAACTGCTCAGTTTTACCTTTGATGGATCAGTGATCTCTCCCTTCCTCAGCTGATGCCTGAATCATCTGGGAATCAGTCAATCACTGACATGGCTGGGAGTGACAATCCCTTTAAAAGGCAGATGGGAGAGTGTTACAGAGGAGGGGTTGGGTCTTTTTCCTTTTTCAGAGGCTGGGATAGGAGAGAAGAAAGCACCTCCAAAGTCAGCTGGTTATCAGGCAGTGAGTTAGAACAGTCTGACCCAGGTGGAAGGGAAGGGAAAGCTGGGGAGGGCCCTATGAGAAAACAGGCTGAATAGCTAGAGCAGGATGGTTGGAGGGTTTTTTGCTTCATGGTCAAATTTGTCTTATTTGAGAAATGCTACGGGACATTAACCAATCTCTGCTTGGTTAGCAGCCTGCTCACATAGGAGTATTATATTTAAGACCATAGATATTGTTCTTGCACTCTGTCCTGTGTCACATCCCTCTAGGCTGTGCCCCCCAAAATTGACCCTGCTGTCAGTCAAGGGCAATTTACTGAGAGTTTTGCAGCAGGTGGTGTCCAGGTCTTGGTCTTTGAACTCACTGAGTACTCTAAGAAAGCCCTTCAGTGATATTATTCAAGTTTCAGATTACTTGCTGTGCTTTAAATGCTTAAATAGATGCTGGATCCAGTCTTCAATTTGTTTAAAATTGTATCTGAGCTGGAGAGATTGCTTTAACTTTCATAGCTAAGACTTTGGACAGATAAAAAGAGCAATAATATGTTCCAAGAGTCAGAACTAGGTGTTTTGACAGTATTTCTCCTGTCATTTTATTTAATAATCCATTGCCCCTCGGTTAATAGCTTTCTGCTTGATTAGCCTGTATAAATCAAAACTTCACAGCTTTATCCCTGACAAGTTGTACATTCTGAGCTGAGGGTAATGAATCATGCCACGGCTTGATGTACTCTGCCTTCCCTTCAGAGGAAGTCCTGTGTCAAGGAAGCACCTTGGCTTTCAAATTGAGTTATCAGTACTCTGTCAAAATCCAGGGGAGGAAATGCAGAGGATCCTAACGCTGTGCATCAGGGATTGCACAGCCCTGAGCAGAATGTGAAGCTGCAGGGACTGGCTTAGATTATGCTGGCAGCTCTTGGGAACTTCACTAAGGTATGAAACTGCCTGCTCTGCATTTCCTGCCTTTCTGCTCCAGTCTCCTGCCCACACTGCCCTGTTCGGTGGTGCAGCAGCACCAGCCTGGTTTCATTGCAGCTGATCCCACAGGGGTCCCCTCCAGGCTCTGAGGGCTGCTGCAAACCTGGGTCAGGAGGCACCTGTGGCACCTCCAGAACGGGTGTAGCTCAAACTGCTGAGCTGTCATTCAGCGTGAGCTGCTGCTTTTCCTCAGGGAGGAGAGTTGCTGTTGGGTCCCACTGGGAGCAGCAAGGACAGAAGCATTAGCTCCACTCCTGGTGCTGGCTGCTACTTTTCCTACCAGGCTGATTTTCCACCTGAACCCCTGGGCTGAGCAGCAGGGGAAGTGGAAGGAGTAAGCATCCAGACCAAAGCACATCTTCAAGAGGAAGCACATTTAAGCAGAGGATTAATTGGAACATTTGTTGTAACTCTGGAAAACCTGCTCGGAGGCAGTGCTAGGGCAGGTGAGGGGGTCTCTCACTGTGGCCCTGTGTTCCCACAGCTTTCCAGGACAAAGCAGGCTTTTCACAGCACCAGTCAGCCTTTCCCCAGCACCCCTGCCCCTGCAAAAGCCCAGCACTGCTGTCCTTGGCCACTAGATGCAGCTCATGCTGCACTGCAGTTTGCTTCACATCATTCCAGTTTTCTGATGTTAAAAATTATTTCCCTTGTGTTTCTGGGTGTGTGTGGTTTGAGGAGGTTGAAGCTTTATCTTAAAATCTTCCTGCTTTACTTCTAAGTCTCTTTCCCCCAAACTTCTTGCTTGCTGCATCAACTGTACCCATTTTGAATGCCCAGTCCTGCTTCCTCACATCTCCAAAGAGAACCCTGCTCAGCTGCACTGCTTTGAGGGAGCTGTCAGGGTAATGGGGAGGGAAGAAATCAGGTGAGTTCATAGAGAACACACTGATTTTCAGCCTCAAGCTGAGCATAGAATTTTACACTGAACTTCCCACCTCCTGCCATTTCATTTTCCCAAATAGTTTTTAAGCTGCAGGTGCTGCACATCAGTGCTGCCTCTCATCAAACATCCAGGGTAAGGAGTCTCCCACCTCTAATGTGAGGAAAAGCTCAGCACAGAGCCCAGGAGCACACCAGGGCATGGATCAGGAGCTCTGCTCTGCTTTTAGTGCCCACCCTGCCTGGCACAGCAGGATGAGAGTGAGTCCCTTGGAGAAACAGGGAGTCTGCAGGCAGCAGCTGCAGCAGTTAGAGATCTGATTAAGAGCTATTTGAAGCAGTATTGAGAAGAGCAGAAATTGGGATGCCATTACAAAAATCAGAATTGCTGAAAGCTGGGGCTGGACATCAGAAAGACAAAAGGGCTGGGGAAGCAGAGGAGTGGCCCTGTGGCTGTCTCTGCCCTTCCAGTAGTGCTCAGCTCAGGAGTCACACGTGGGGCAGGTGTGCTGGGGAAAGGCTGACTGGTGCTGTGAAAAACCTGCTTTGCTCTGGAAAGCTGTGGGAACACAGGGCCACAGTGAGAGACCCCCTCACCTGCCCTAGCATGCCTCTGAGCAGGTTTTCCAGAGTTACATCAAATGTTCCAATTAATCCTCTGCTTAAATGTGCTTCCTCTTGAAGATGTGCTTTGGTCTGGATGCTTACTCCTTCCACTCCCCCTGCTGCTCAGCCCAGGGGTTCAGGTGGAAAAACAAAAAACAGCACCTGAGGAACCCTGAGCTCTCTCCCCTTGCATGTTTGATCCCTGCTGGCTGTGCTTGCTGGCCTTTCAGCAGAAAGGAACCTGCACGAAAGGAGCCCATCACCTCCAGGTGGGTGCCAGCCCTGGCTGCCACTGAGGCTGGATCAGCTCTGATTCTCCTGGAACACAGAACCTGCAGCTCTTCACCGTGGAATCAACTCCAGCTTAGTACAGACTGTTTTCTTACACAATGAGGCTGCTTGTGGAGATGATATTCTTGTACTGTGCATAAAAGGAGCCAGGGTGCTGGAAATTACTGGCAGCAGCTGTGGGTACTTGTAGGTAACAGCTGGGGAGAAGACCTAAAGGGCCTGGTTATTCTATTTTTCTTTCACACAGTGAGATATTCCTATTAAGCAATTACCTCCTGGGAGAAGCAGCAAGGTAGCTGCACCATCATTCCTGGTTTGTTTGGTTTTTTGTTTGGGTTTTTGGTTTTTTTTTTTAGAAAATCTAAAATAATTTTTTCATAATGCACCAGATGAGATGGCTCAGACCTGCTGTGAAGGAAGCAAAAAGTAATGCTCACAGTTTGTAATATTTCCTTGAGCTTCTGCTTTCACACTGAAAAATGAGCTTCCTCCCATTAAAATGCTTTTAAATTACAAACCCACAGCTGTTCTCTCCAGCTTGCTTGAACACAGTAAACTCAAAGTGATCTGTGTGATGGCTGTGGGCTGGCCAGCATGTTCTTGCCTTGCTAGGGGCATGGGGGTGGTGTGGGCAGCTCCTTGGGCTCTCCAGGGCCACACTGCCATCCATCAAGCTCTCCTTTCCATCAGAGATGGAGCTGAACCAAAGGAAAAGCTCCCTGGGACTGAGCTTTGGGAAGCAGCAGGCATGTACAAAGAATTCTCCATGCAGCCCTTCAGGAGAGGCTGGGGAGCTGAGCTCCAGCCAGGAGCTGGAGAAGCAACTGCAGCCACGCTGGGCTGCCTGAGCCTGATGGATCCAATCCCCCAGATCACAGAGGGGAAGCACAGCCTGGCTTTGGGCAACCCAGCACTGCTGGATCCAATCCCCCAGATCACAGAGGGAAGCACAGCCTGGCTTTGGGAAACCCAGCACTGCTGGATCCAATCCCCCAGATCACAGAGGG
>NW_005054317.1:3404429-3425671 GCF_000277835.1 Geospiza fortis
AGAAGTTTTTGGACTGAGCCTATATGGGAAAGTCTTATTGCTCACAAACCATGTTTAAAATCCTTTTCACTGATGGTTGGTTATTTTTTCTCTCGTGAGCTGCCTTGGAGGCACGTCCAGCTCCTGCCTGTGCTGGCATTATGGACAAAGCAAGGCAGGCTTGCAGGTGGCAGAGGGTTTGTTCCCCTCCAAGGGTCACTGCCTGGTGCCCCCAGGAGCTGCATCACTCCCCCTTGGGAGAATGAAGCAGAGAAATTGCAGCTCTACCAAGTACAGCATTGCTGCTTCCATCTGCTCTTCTTTACCCATCTCCTTCATCTCACAGGAAATAACAGTGACCAGGAGAAGGCCAAGTTCTTCCAGATGGGAGTGCACTTTTCATCCTAAATACAATTTCTGGAGCAGCAGCATTTTGGGAGGCTGGATGTGTCTCTCTAAGAGCTGGAGGACTGTTGTTACTGCAGGGAGGACATGGAGATTTGCATTTCTTCATGCTGAAGGAGTCTAGGAGATCTCTCAGGGGTTTAATTGAAAAATCCCCTTCTCTGGTCATTTTGAGAACTTTTCTCCTACCCATATGAGGAGCTGAAACAATTCTGAATGTCACAAAGCAGGCACAGGGCTGCCAAGTAAAAGCAGAGCTGCATGACTGTCAGAAAATCCTGTCATCAACTTCAGGTCCCTCCTGCATGAGTCCCACCTGCAGCTCCACACATCCTACATGTTGCAGGATCCTTCCCAGAAGTTACTTTAAATGCCTGGATTTCTGTTCCCTTGCCTGATAAAGGAGGAAGAATTTCTACTTTGATTGCCTTAAGCTTCTATTTCTCAGAACAAATCCTCCAGGAAATGATAACTTTTTGCAAAGTTACCTTCTGAGTGAATTTTTAATAACAGAAATTCAGTTTAAACTGGACATCCTTAATTCTTATCTAGAGGCTTTGGACCATGTTCTCTGCCTTCTCAAAGGCTCCTGAGAATGATGCTGCTGGAAAAGGTAACACACAGGGGTGTGAAGTGGGGGTAGGTGCCAGCACTGGGCCTCCTTTTGCCATCTTTGAACTGGAAATGTTCACCTGCACAATTCCTTACCCAGATTTGGGGCCCTGTAATGATCCCTATGCCAAGAGACATTTCAGCAGAGGGAAACAAGTGACTCTGCTGTCTCCTGGTTACCTTCATTTCTCATCATTTCTCACTGGACTTCATCCCCCAGCCCCTGGTACGAGGAGGAGCCTTTCCTGGGGAGGAGGTCACATCCCTGGGCAGCCCCCAAGGGGCAGTTCTGTGTTTGGGACACTTCACTGCCATGGGCCTCTCTCCTCTGCAGAGGCTTGTGAGCACCGTGATGCAGGGCTTTTGCTCAAGCTCCTTATCAATGAGTTAATGAGTAAATGAGCTAATGAATAAAGCGCTGTAAGCCCTGCTGAGAGCCCTGTGTGCTTAGCAAGCTGGCCAGGGTATCAGGGTTGAAAAGTTCAGGTCAGGTCCAGGATGGCCTTTCTTTCCATGGCTACCCCAGGAACATCCAACACAGCAACTCAGGTGCCAAAAGCTGCTTTTCCACCCACTCTGGTTCTCCCAGGGGCTTCTCCTGCTTGGGGTAAGGCTGCATTTCATCCAGGGGTCTCCCAGATGGGGCTGGCACATGGCAGGGGTGTGCTTGGCCATGCATCTCCTCTCAGCATTATTGTTTCTGTGCATCCCATGCAGAGGAAATGGGAGCTGGCTGCTCAGGCAAGCTGGATTTGACACTGGGATAAGGTTTTGAGATTGCCTCATCCCACTGGGAACCTGTCCCTCAGGTCCAGAGGAGCTCCACACACATGTTGGCTTCAATGAGCCAAGAAAATGGACAAATATCTGCCCTGCAGCAAGGCTGAGGTTCCAAAAGCCCCCCAGTTTATAAAAATCACACGTTTCTGGGGCCAGCTAAAGGCAGATAATGTATAAATGCTCCCATATGTCTCACAGGGCTTTCCATAACTTTGCAGAGCCACCTGACCCTGCTCTCCCACAGCTCCAGGGGTCCTGTGAGACCACAAGCCTTCAACAGCAGATTGCAGCACAAGTGATAGTTTGGAGCTTTTTCACTCTCAGCAGAATCTCTCACAAGCACAGTTTTTAATTTGATTTCTTCTTGGCTTGTTTCCTCCTGTGGTGTACACACATCTTGCAAGCAATGAGGAATTTGGATGTCACTTCTCATTTCCCCTCAGCCTTCCGGATCCAAGTCCTGGTTATCCTTTTCCCCCTCAATGTGGAGAAACAGAGCAGCATGTTGGGAACCAGCTGTGAAGCTCTCAGCCAAAAGCTGAGTAGGAAATATCTTAGGATGAGCACTGGGTACTACGTGTCAGCTCTTCCCCCACCACCAATAAATGCACCACAAGAGGACTTTGGGTGCCTAGGGAAAAGAAGCTGGCTCTGTTGGCTGCCCTTCCCCTTCTTTGCACTCCTGGGAAGAGCCAGAAAAGTTTTCTGTTCCTTCTTGCAAGGACAGCAGCATGCATGACTTCCTGAAGAGGAAGAGTTGCTGATCCCCATGTTGAGAATATGTCCCTGTCTTCACTCTCTAGCTGTGTTTCCTTTGCCCTGCACACTCACCATTTTGCACTGGAAGAAGCTGGTAGGAAGCCATTGTACCTGTGCAAAACCAGCCCTGGCTGCAGGGAATGCTTTGCCAGGAGCAGAGGAGCAGCTGATGCAAACCATTGCTCAAGACTGCAGATAAGCTCAATGCTGCCAGGCTTGAATGGGCTTACACTGCTGAGCATGAGGATCATTCCTGTTCCTGCATGAAACATTGCAAAGAAAGAGGAATCTGTGTCAGACATGAAGTCAAAACTCCCAGAAACTTATTTGAGCTCCTAGGAATGAGCACTGGCTCCTGGTGTTCCTCTTGCAGATCTCTGCTAGGATCTGCTCTCTGGGCCATCCTCATCATGTGGCTCCCTCTGGGATGCCTGAGGAAGGTGTGCTGGTATTTCTCAGTCCCAAGATTTCATATTTTGGGGTTATAGCAAGTTGCACAGCCTTGGCTGGCAGGAATGTCAGGCCCTGGCACAGGGTGCCCAGAAAAGCTGTGGCTGCCCCATCCCTGGAAGTGTCCAAGGCCAGGTTGGACAGGGGTTGGAGCACTCTGGGATAGGGGAAGGTGTCCCTACCCATGGCAGGAGGTGCAATGAGATGGGCTTTAAGGTCCTTTCCAGCCCAGATCATTCTATGATTGTCCTTCCAGTGCCATGTTGGTGCTGTCTGTGTTTTGGCAGGTCCAGGGGTGCTCAGCAGTGGGGATGAGAAGCACTGAGTGTGACCGTGTTCACAGGGGTCTGAGGATGAGGGAAGAGACAAGAATGTTGACTCCATGTTTCAGAAGGCTTGATTTATTATTTTATGATATATATTATATTAAAACTATACTAAAAGAACAGAAGAAAGGATTTCATCGGAAGGCTGGCTAAGAATAGAAAAAGAAAGAATGATAACAAAAGCTTCTGTCTCGGACAGAGAACCTGAGCCAGCTGGACTGTGATTGGCCATTAGTTAGAAACAACCACACGAGACCAATCACAGATGCACCTGTTGCATTCCACAGCAGCAGATAACCATTGTTTACATTTTGTTCCTGAGGCCTCTCGGCTTCTCAAGAGAAAAAAAATCCTAAGGAAAGGATTTTTCATAAAATGTGTCTGTGACAACTGAGGGCTGAGATGAGCACTGTGCCCATGCCATGCACATGCCTGGCTTTCCCTGCTGCCAGGAGCAAGTTGTGCACACAGATATTCACCATAAGAACTCTCCACCACAAACTTAAAGAGGAGGGATGTACAAGGAGTTATATTTACAGTAACTAAGTGCTGGTACAGGGTGTGCATAAGGTGATTAAAAAATTCTCCTCTTTGCCTTGCTTAATAATCTGGAAAAAAACTGGCATACTCTCAGGGACTGCAGAGTTTAATATCTGGCTGATGATGCTAATTTAATTACGTGCCAGCAGGTGGTGCCCAAGTAGAAAAAGGAGACAATTTAATCCAGAATTCTCACAATTTAATATCATATTCTCACTCCAAGTGAGGTTACGAGTGGCGTTTCATTTTGGAGCCATGATCCAGCCCTTCAGACAACATTTAACAACTCAGTGTTGGTGTTTCCATCTTTTCTGCTTCATCCCAGCTCCCCAGACTGCTCCCAGATCTTCAAGGCTTGTGAGAGGGCTGGGAAGTACCAGCTGATAGCGAGGAGAGCAGTTCCAAATGCACACCCAGTCTGAAGGGGGTGCTTGGTCCCACTGCAGCTGAGGCTGTGGGAGGGGACACGTCAATCCAAATGTGTCTCAGGGCTGGAAAGATGCAGTTTTCCCCAGGTGCACTCATTGCTTCTTGAGATTTATACAAAAAATGTGCCAAATAATGGGCACTGTTGAATGTTTTATGCAGGAGAGAGAAGTGGTTTCTCTTGGCCTCCTTTTAAAAACACAAGGAGAGGGATTTTGTGTCATCTGCTTTCTCCTGCAGAAATGACATGAACCTACTCAGCTGGTTCCCACTAACAGCCCATACTAAACAGATGCAAAAATACCAGGTTTATGTATTCTGTAGCTCTGGCAAGTTGCTGATCTGAGTGGTTTTTGCAGGTGCTAAAACACAGAACACAGGCACTGCCTCTGCAGGGCTTGCAAGCTCTTTAAAGGAAAGTACAAACCCCTGCAATTCCATAACTTCGGTGAACAATGAGAGCAATTTCTCACTGGATTAGGACAGGAAACCTGTAAAGAGCATTTTCATGATCCTCCTTCCCTGCACTGAGAATAGGGGAGCTCTGCCACTCTGCTGTGGGTACACTGGCTGGTGTCACATGAAGATTGTCACAGCCCAGCCTGGGCAATGGCAGAAGCAGGACAACATCCAGGCATCTCCCAGCTGAAAATCAGCCTTGTTAAAATACAAGCTGGAGGGAGTTGGGGTCTTGTTACAGCTGAAAGCAAAGGCCAAAGTAAGTGGGTAATGCCTTGGAGTGACTTTTCCCTCTGATCAATGAAAGGAAAGGGCCTGAGCCTCCTGGGAGCAATCTCTGCTGCAGGAGGCTTTCTGCTGGTTGGGAGGCAGAAATCTCCTCTCCTTCTTGTTGAAATTCCCGACTCGAGCAGACAAGCCTGATTAGAGTCAGTATATACTGGTCCTTTAGGAGCTGAGCACACAGGGAAGAATGTCAGGGAAGAGATTGCTTCCAGTGGTAATTTATGCAGTTATTCTCCTTTTTTTTTCCCCTATGGAAAATATAAAACACTTCTGCTGGGGAGGAGATGAGCCACTTCAGCCATCTGCAGACATCACCAAACACGGATTGCTCAGAGGCCTGAGAGTGGCTGGGCCCTTTGCAGTGGCACTACCTGTGATTTAGCCACAGGTATCTCACTGCAGTGGGGATCTCAGATATTTCAGAATAAAATAAAAGCTAGAACCTTACAGTGTCCAGATATACATATCCTGGGAAGGAGTGGAAAGATGAGGGTACTGAATGATGAGCTCTTTTGCTTTACTCCTTGGTAAGCTGGTTTTCTGATCCTTGCTGAAAACATGCAGTGCTCTCATGGATCAAGCCTGGCTTCTGTCAGTGCTGCAGATGGTTGTGCAGTTTCTTCTGCTGTATTAATGCTGACAGCCATGCATCACTGAGAGGCTTGCAGAAAAGGTCCCACATGTTTTGTGTTTGTGTTTGCCCTGGGAAAGCGGTGCAGGAACAGCAGAGAAAGCACATGGAGGGCTCATGGGCAATGATCTGTGCTGCTTTACTGGCACACATATACCAAGAACATAATTTCAAACCTTGGTGAGCCTCAGCTTCCCTCATGATGTGCTCTGGACTGCACCAAAACCCCGGGTGCTCCCACTGCTGGGATATTGGATGAGCCCAAATGTAGTGGCAAAGTGCTGCAGAAAGGCAGAGCGGTTGGGTGGCCCAGAGAGCACCAAATCCTCCCAAATCACAAGAATATCAGGTATGGAGGGGTTCTGTCATTGCAGCATGACCCTCCCCAGCTGGTGTTTGCTCTCCCAGCCCAGAACAGCTCTCTGTTCAGCCAGGCCTGCTGCTGTCCCTTGCACAGCTGCTGGGGCAGGACACTGCACATTTGCTCCCCAGCAGGAAAGGGGACACCCAGACACATCTCAGGTGCTCCTCTTCAAATCCCCTCTCAGACACCAGTGCTTGTGGTGGTGGTGCAGGGGCAGTGCCTCCAAGGAGGTGATTTAATCAGGTACCCTCTCCACTATTTCCCACAGAGGCAGAGGCCAAGGGCTACTGCACAAGCCCAGACAACCAGGCAGTGTGTTCAGCTTATCTGGGAGATAATGTTTTATCAACATGCCAAGAGCTACAGCTAATGAGGCACAGAGCAGAGGAAGCAGTGCAGTAACTGGTGTGCAGCCTCTCTCCAAACTCTGATAGCAGTGCCTTGCAGGGCAGAGCACACAAAGAGCTAATGAGTGAACACCCAGGATCCAGGCACAGCCAGCAGCATCCTCAGAGATTTGCTTTATTCTTAACAGAGCCTAAAAATTGCTGCTGTGCAGCCAGCAAGAGCTTACAGGGTATCTCTCTCACCTGTTTTAATTTGTACATAAAATTTAAGGTTTTCTGAACAAAGGCTGGACCTTGAGGGTCCCCAGTCACAAAGAAAGCTGCTGGTGGGGCCATGAGTAAATTTCTGCACTCAGTCTGTATTGTTTTCTTGACACCCTTTCCTTGGCCTTGCCAGAGGGTGCCAGGGGGTCCCTTTGTGGAGATTCTCATGACAGAGCAAACAGCCAAAGCATTTACAGGGAGCCAAGTCAGTCCCTGATACAGGGGGATTAACACATCCCAGGGCAGCCCTGCTGTACTTGGGAGCAGACAGACAGCAAAAGCTCCAGGAAACCTCTGTTCCCTGCAGACTCTCCTCCCAGGGCTGCTCAGGGGTGCAGGGATTTCCTGGGGGAGAAAGGGAGCTCCAGAGGGGAGCATGGCTCACCCATTGGGCTGGGAGCAGCAGCAAGCAGAAAGCCTCAGCCCAAGAGCAGTGTGTCCTTGACAGGCAAGAGGGAAACATCTGTTTCTGTGGGAGACTCTGCCCGTGCCAAGAGCAGGAGGCTCAAGCAAGAGGGAAGAAAGTGTGATGTGGGCAGAGAGCTGAAATCTCTTCTGCAATGCATGCCTGAGAGAGAATAGGCTTGAGGTTTAAACATGAGATGGCAGAGTCTAGAAAAACCTGCTCTGGTGCACCAATAAACTCCTGGGTGGACATTGACTTCTTAAAGCTCCTGTTTTCTTGTTGGTGATGTTATCTGAGACAAAAGAAGAAAGCCTGATTGCTCAGCTATGGCTCTTTTTTTCCCCACTGGTTTTCTGGTTAAGAAAGAAATTCTTTATCACCATTGACTAAACGCTGCACTTCATTACTGGCTGCTGTTTCTCACAAGGAAATAAAACTGAACATTAGCCATAATTTAGCAAAGTGCTGCAGATTGCAGTGCTGAGGGCAATTAAACAATGCAGAGCAGTCAATGCCTGTGCCATCCCCTCCTGCAGCAGGGCTGGGCCTGGTGTTAGAGACAAAATCTCTGCCAACCTCCCAGGGCCAGAACTCAGTGCAATCCACACTCTGTACCTGCTCTGAGGAGAGGTTTAGCTCCAACTTTAAAGCAATTGAAAGGAGAGCTGTCTGTATTTTGGAGCATGTTTTACCTTGTCAGTGACTAAAGCTTTAACACTGGCAGCTTCCCAAGCCCTTTCCCCTTTCCAATTGAAATAAAACCAGAAAAACAGTGATGCTGGAATGAGAGGCTGCTGCTGTCAGTCTCACTGGATCACACTCTTCTGCCAGGGGTCAGGTAACCATCAAATCACAGCCCTCCACCAGCCCTAGGCCTCAGGTCACATTTTTGGAAAAATCCAAGCAAGGCTTTGCACAATCAATCACACCTGGACTCAGACTTTTTTGTAAGTAATATATTTTGTATTAATATAACACATTTTTCGGGATTTCTTGCCCCCAGGAATTCTGATGGAGGCCAAGAATGTACTAAAGAGTTTAAAAAAAAAGAGATATTTATACCCAAAGGAAGGATATGCAGGAGAATAGTTAGCATACACAAGGCTGCAGACTTTCAGAAAGGATATAAACTCAGTCAAACATTAATGAACAATAAGCTGTTTTCAATCTTTGCTGTTTCTTTCCCACCATACCTACTGATAAGAGGTAAAAGCTTTCATACAGGGAGTTGGGACAGATGATTATTGCTCCTGAAAGAAAAGAGTGAACACCACTTTCTGGTAGAAATTCTGAAAATCTCAGAAACATTTGCAGACCAGATTTACCCTGCTGAAAGTAATGGAAGTGATTTGCCTTAGAGATATCAAAAATCACAGAATCAGTGAGTGGTTGAGGCTGGAGCAGCTCTGGAGCTGGTCCCTGCTCCGAGCAGGGTCACCTACAGCAGCTTCCCAGCAATGTCCCACTGGGCTTTGAACACCTGCAAGGAGGGAGAAGCCACAGCCCCTCTGGACAACCAGTTTGAGTGCTCAGCCCTGCTCACAGTAAGAAAATTGTTATGTTTAAGTAGAATTTCCTGTATTTCAGTGTATTTCATTGTTCTTCCACAGAGGAGAGTCTGGTTGTGTCTTTTTTACTTCCTCCATCAGATATTTGCATACACTGACAGGATTCCAGGCTCCTCTTCTGCAGGCTGAGTAGCCCCAGCTCTCTCAGCCTCTCCCCATCAATGAGATGCTCCAGCCCCTTCATTGTCTCCGTGGCCCGTCACAGGATGCATCTCTCCTGCACTGGGGAACCCAGATGGGTCCAGATGTGTCTCACCAGAGGGAACTGGGAGGCAGGAGCACCCTCTTTGACCTGCTGACAGCCCAGGAGAGCTGTGGACTGTCTTCTTTGTCTTTGGTCCCTGTGGTGCCTCAGGGACAGCTCAGGGTCCATCAGGACACTCAGGATCTCCCTGCAGAGCTGCTTTCCAGCCCAGCAGCACCAGCCTGCCCTGCTTCAGGGGTTATTCCTCCCCAGGCACAGGACTTGGCATTTGTTAGCCCATTTCTCCAGCCTGCCAAGGTCTCTCTGAAGGACAGCACAACCATCTGGCACACCACCAGTCCTCCCAGTTTTGTGTGGACCATGAAATGTCCATCCCCTCTCATCCCTTAAGCTCCCAGCTTCCTGAACACCCCCATTTCTCATCAAGGGGGGACATTTTAATGTGGCTGCAATTGAAAGAAGCTTTTGACAAAGCATTTCTCAGGTGCTGCAGCCCTTGATCCTCCTACAGACTCATCAGTGTTGCCACGTTTCATCACCCCAGGTCCTCTGAGCTCTGAGGTACCGGTCTGACAGACAAGGAACAGGGAAAACAGAAAGGCTGAGGGCTGCATAAGCAGAGAGGGAATCTGGAGAGAACCTCTAATTAAGTTATTAGTGAACAAAGCCAAACACCTTTACAAAATGAAAAGATCATCTGTGCAGCTGGCACTGAATCCAGCTTCTAAAATTAGTCCAGAGAGGAAAGACTGATAGATAAAACACCAGCCAAGGAAAAGCCATTAATGGCCAGGACAGGCTGCTGCTCTCTCTGCACTGCAGGCATTAACTGTGGTTAGAGGCAGGAAGAGTTGGATTAAGGGTAGCAGAGATGACAGGAACCACCCTCCTTGGACTGAGATCCCAGGAGAACCAAAGACCTGGAGGTGAATTAATAGTTACAAAAGGTCCTTCAGCCTGCTTGGCCACCCAGTGCTTTGATGAGGCTGAGGGAAACCAAGGACACTGACAATTAAGGGAATAGACACAGCTCATCAAGAGATGAGCTCTTTCACACAGCATTTGGCCAAGCACCTCTTGGACCATGAGTCTCAGCCCAGGGCTGTGAGATAAATTCACCTCTCCCTTTAGGATTTGGCAGTGCAGCTGCTTCCAGCACAAAAAGCAGCAGATTAAGTGGCTTTATGTCAAACCCAACCCTCCCAGAGCCCCTGGCTGGCCAACGCCTTGGTTGTGCTGCAGGAGGGCTCAGCAGGAGCTGTGCTTCAGGAGGAGGAGTGAGACTGCAAACCAGCCCAGTGAATTCTCCCATTTACAGCAGCCAAAGGATGAAACCTATTTAAGAACCTTCCTACAGGTCATTAACTGAAGATAAATGCCATGCAATTATGAATATATCTGATATTTATTATAATGGTACCGATCATAGTGAATGAAGACAGTGTTTAGGTGAGTTATTCCTATAGGTAATTAAAAGTAACTTAAATTTTCCTTTACCACATCTTATAACTTTAAAGCTTATAACTTTATCTTTAATGCATGATCAATCACTTAATGACAGCTTTTGGCTGTGCATTAGTGAACTCCAGCTGATGCAATATTTCTTCCAGATAATTTTTCTAGTAAAGGAAGTACAGAATTTTTATGCATTTTCAGACAGATCTTGAAAGAAGGGCTGAGAGTGAAAGTACAGATACATATTTCTCTGCAATGGAAGTGAAGATTAATATTTTGAGAACCTTTAGAGGAATTCTACAACCTCTGTTTGCATGTGATCAAGGATCAGTGGATTAAGGACCATGGCTGCAAAACTGGACTGATAATTCTCCATCAATGTCAGGGATAGTGGTGCTCATGGGTTCTTTTCTGAAATTCAACCAGCACAGAGTGCAACCCATGAGGAGGATCTTATTTCTAACAGAGTTTAGGAGAGGATGAGAGAAGGACAGGATTATGTGACCTTCAGAAAACTGAATTAATTCAAGATGAGGAACCTTATTCACAGCTAAATTTCAGTGTAATTAAACTGTGATCAAAAGGCACATCAGGAAGTGATATAATACCTAAAGTATATAGTTGAAAAAATAACCTTTCCTGGTGGCTGCTGAACTTTGGCAAGACAGGCCACAAACACCAGCTATGAGCCAGAAATGGCATGGAATTGAAAATTAAACCATAAAACTGAGAGCCTTCAAATAATAATGAAGAGGGCATTTGGGCTACAGAAGCACACAATAGGTGCAGAGCAAGGTCTTAAAAAGGGCTTGGAGGCCTTTTCTTGAACCTCATAGAAAAGAAAAGGTACTTTTTCTGTATTCTGTGCACCAATATTTAAGACTACTTATTTGGTTGAACATTTTCTAATGTACTTCAATTTCTTTCTTATCAAGAAAGTAATATAGTTTAAAAGGACTGCTGAGCTGCAAATGTCTTCTTACAAAGAAGTTTAAAATTTAATCTTTTCAGAGGAAGAAAAAAATTAAGCTTTTTACCCTCTGAAGCTACTTTCTAAATCAGTGTGCTGGACCTCCAAATGAAGTTTGTGGAGCTCAGATTTGTACTTTGCTGCTGAGCAGCAAATGCCAGCAAGGCAATGCATTTGGTTAGGCCCTGATGACAAGAACAGTCTATGAGGAGAGCTGGGAGGGTCAGATGTGGCACAGTGAGGCCTCCCAGCATATCATCTTTGAGCAGCCGCAGTGCTGTGATGCAGGGATCACACCGTGCTGTGCCCAGGGGATGGAGGCATGGCATGGGGCTCAGGGACTCTGTTCAGAAATGATGTTGGCCAATCTCCCCTCCCCAGGGAGCTGCAAGCTCCCACCCGTTATGTCTAATGAATAATTAGATATAATAATAAAATAAAAAACTGTTTCCAAGTTGGATCACAGCCACGCTCTGCACTCAGGGGGCAGCCCAGGGTCGGGTTCAGCTGTTTCACCTGCTGGGCTGACTGCCAGCACGCTGTCCCCTGACGCTCCCTGCCTCACACAGGTGGAGTGCTGCTCTGAATTTTGTGCCTCTGAGCTGCCTCTTCTCCCCTGTACTTGGGCATTTCGAAATATCTTGAACTTTTTTCTAAAGGAAATTACAGATTCTTGCCATTGGCTTGTGTAAGTTCATACAAAGCTGCTGATACCACAAAGCCTTTTTGGAGTTATGGAATCATAGAATGTTTGGGTTGAAATGAGTGTTAAAGACCACCTAATTCCAACCCCTCTGCCATGGGCAGGGATAGCACCCACAGATTGCTCAGAGCCCTGTCCAGCCTGTCCTTGAACACTTCCAGGCATGGGGCATCCACAGCTTCTCTGGGCAACCTGTGCCAGGGCCTCACCACCCTCACAGGTCTTACACAGAAAGGTTGTTCCACTAAAACCACCAAGTAAGCAAAGACACAAAGACCTTCTACATGGTTTTGTTCTGCTTTGGCTCTTCAGCAGAACCACAGCCCCAGCACAGCCCTGATTAGGGCTGGGCTATAGGCTCAGCAGCACATCATGATGTGGCTACACTTCCCATATGAGGTCAGACCCAGATTATTACTGAACTCCATTAGCTGGGCTGTTTATTGGAGACCTGTACTCAAACCAGATTCTATTTCAGCACAAAGAGCTCCAGTCATGGTGGGTCTGTGGATCTGTGGTCCTTCTCAGCAAAGTGGTTCACAGGTGACATTGTTACAGAAATCTCCCTGCCTCCTTACCTGCAGCCTTCTCTCTCAAATTTCAAGGAGGTTCCTACATGTGGCTCACCATCCTGGTCAGGCTCTTTCCAGGAGTCCTGATTGGCTTTGGGTGTAAAAAAATAGGATGTCTGGACATTAAAACAAATGAACAGCTTTAAACAGTGTAAAACATTTTGTGCTCGCTGCCAGCCAGAGCTCAGCATGTTTAATTAAGGTGTGTGAGCTTGAAAGAGGCTAATCTTTGCTGCTGAGGCTAATTTCTGCTGGTTTATTAGATAATACAGTAAAAGACAGATTGAAGCTCCTTTTTTTTCCCCATTTTCTTTTGCTTGTCACCACCAGTGAGCAAGGGGGGAGATAAAATCCCTTCACATGAAATCATTTTAGTGAAGGACCAGAACCAGGACAATTAAGCAGAGGCACAGCTGTACACCTCGCTGTGCACGCCAGGTCCCATTCCCCATTTCCCCCGTGAGGATATTTCCAGAATGACTGCTTGGGCTAAAGTTCATAATTAAAGCTGTAAATCCTGGCTCACTGCTAAATTTGCCTGCCCACAGAGAGAGAGAGAGTGGGAGGGAAAAGGTGGAGAGTCTATCTCCCTCCTGGGAAGCCTTGTTTACTAGTGTTTTGTAGGTTTTCTTATGCTGGTGGTGCTTATCAGGTATGAGAAGAGCTGGGTACTGAGAGCACCCCAATATGGAGATTTTGGGATCCTGACAACCATCAGCAGTGCTGGCTGGTTTCCCTTTTGCAGCAGTGACAGATCAGTGGAGCCAGATGTCTTCACACAGGGTTCCCACACTGGCAGTGAGATTTGGGGGTGATCAGGGACGTCCTCATGCCATGAAGAACAGCTGAAAGCCTCAAAGTAAAGATTTGGGAGTTGGTGAGGGATGTCCTCATGCCATGAAGAACAGCTGAAAGCCTCAAAGTAAAGATTTGGGAGTTGGTGAGGGATGTCCTCATGCCATGAAGAACAGCTGAAAGCCTCAAAGTAAAGATTTGGGGGTGATCAGGGATGTCCTCATGCCATGAAGAACAGCTGAAAGCCTCAAAGTAAAGATTTACCATATTTAACACACTTTCTGATAGACCACCTGAATTTCAAACTTTTTTCCCCCACAGGAAATGGCATATCTAATTTACCAGAAACTATGATCCTCTCTCATACACTTCTGATGGGGCTGCTTATATGCAAATCCCTCCTTATCGTTTGTCCATAATCTGTCTAAATGTGGCAGAATAAGGTTTTATTAATAATATATTTGCATGCCCATGGCACAGGGCTGAGTCATTGCTTGCAGTACACAAAGCAAGACAAAGCAGTGGAGCATGTCTATTAATAAACATGATAAGTTCACACCTTTGTGAGTAAAAGTTGCACGTCTCTGCTGAAGAGACAGCCCTTTGTTGAAATAGTGATTTATTGCTATTAAAATTGTGTGATTAGACAAGCTTGCAAAGCAGACCCAGAAAATCTCATGGCTGCCTACTCACATGATGAGTTTCACCAAGCATGGAAATGCAGGAACATTTTATCAAGTCAGAACTTCAGAGGAAAACATTGAATTCCAAGGTCAGCTCCTGATGATATGGTTGTAGCTTTTCAGTCACAAAATTACGACATGATTTATAATGAAGTTTATATTTGAAATGCTAAAAGATTCACACACAGACCCCAAAAAAAGTCAGGAGAAAGGCTGTGATAAAGCTAAATTACATGGCGTCAATCAGCCATCTGGTGTGCACTGTGGTTTCTAATGATCAAGGTGAAAAACTTCAGTAGGCTGCAAAAATAGAGAATTACAACATCCACCCTCCCTGCAGTCAGTGCTTCCAGCATTTCAACAGGATAAAATGTGCTCTGGAATTTTCACCAGCTTCAGTCCTGTCATGCACACACCTGAGCACCCGATGGCCAAGGTGGGACATCCAGCCAGGACACACTGTCAGCTGGGGACACAAAAAGGAGGGCTCTGCTGTGAAGGTCTGAGCTTTGGAAAGGAAGGGAGAATCCCTGAGGTCAGTGTGAAAATCATCCCTTTCCAAATGACCCCCAGAGCCCTGGATTGTGCCATGTGCTCTCTGCTAATCTTTATGTAATCAGTAAATGAACTTTCATTTGGAGACTGTCCTTTATGTGCCCCCCTTTGCTGGCTCATTTTATTTATCTCAAATATCTCAATAACAGAATAATATGAACCCATCAAAATCCTCATCTAATTAATATTCAATGAAACCCTTTTGGTGGCTACCTTCATGCACTCATTTTAGAAGCTTCCAAAGGCAATGTTTTCTTTACTTTTCCTCCTTCAGGATATCTTTCTTGTCACCTTTGTGCCACATTGGAAGAAAATGTCTCTTTTTTTACAGAAATGGTTGCTCTTGCTGTGTCTTCTCACTGGGGTTGAGCTCATCATGGTGGTTTGTCCTTCTGAAGTGATCATGGAGTCAATTTGGCCATGGAGGGGTAAGGCCCCTCAGACTTCAGAGAAAGTTTGTTGGTTCATAATGAACAACTCATTGTGGATATGGGAGCAGGGAGACACAAACTCTGCAGTAATTATACAAATACATGCCCAGGAGGAGATATTTTGTGGAAAAATGCAGCTATGTTTCATTTGTCTCATACATGGATGATCTTTTTCTCTTTATTTGACGCTTTCTCTGTGGATATCTGATACATACAAGTGGGAATTTGTGTGCTGATTCCATGAAGATCATTAAGATGCAATGCAGGGATGGATTACCAGCTCTTAGAAAAATATAGTGATGGATCTGTGAGCCTGAGTTCATTTGACTTGTTGCAAGTCTTGGGCCAAGGTCAGCAGGTGTAGGCTGGGTCAGATTTCATGAACATAACTGATTAAATGCTGCCAGGCAGCTGCCAGCCAGAACCCTGCAAGAGCATGCTCCTCATGCCAACTTCTCTGCTTGAAAGCGCATTGCAAAGCATAAATCGGAGTCTGTGATAGAGTCAGCCCATTTCGTGGGGTTTGGCTGCAGCTGCTGGAAGAGGCTGCAGTCGTGGGGTGCTGGGCTCAGCATCTGCTCCATCACCTGGGAAATAAGAGACTGCTGCTAGAGGAGCCTGTGATATTGCAAAAGCTCCACAGCATCCATAACTTAATGTGGGAACCTCATCTGCAGCTGGTGAAGGCAGAAACCAAGATAGAGGGGACTACTTACTGTGTGTCCCTCCCCAGGCCCTGCTGGACCCTCTGGACAGCATCAGCCAAGCTGAGGAGACCTCAGTGGGGGCACAGAACGTAGTCTCAGGCTGAGCAGAGTGACCCAGATTAGCCCAACAGGAGCCACCACAGCAGCAGGTCAGCAATTCTGCTTCACTGGGCTGGGGCACACGTGAACAAGGGTGGGCAGCTGGCCAGGCAGGGGGGCACAGCTGCTGGGGCTGCTCCAGCCTGGCCCAGGGGAAGAAGATGAGGAAGAGGAGGGAATTGAAGGTTTCCAGGCTGCTGGGCAGAGTTTATAGTGGTCCCATTGCTCATGGGCTGATGAACTCTGGGGTGAGGCCTGTGCCAACACGCCCAGTGTGCAACAGGGTGATCCCAAAACTCTGCACAGAGGAGCAGCTGAGGAAGGATGCAGTGCTGGAAGAAAGAGAGAGGCAGTTGCTGTTTGATCAGTGTGATGCCCCAGGCTCTCATCCCTGCAGAGTGCTTTGATCTCACCCTTGTTTCTCCCAGTACCCTCCTACACGGGCAAAACTGGATTGAGGCCATCAAGCAGAGCAGCATCACTGTTTGGCTCCCTGCTCTGATCACTTCTGTCGTGCTCCTCAGCCTGCCCTGTGTCCTTCATTCCAGACAAATGGCACCAAAAAGTCCAGTCTGACCCCAAAATGTGATGAGCTATGGACAGGGACAGTTTCTGTTGGTGTGGCAGAGCATCCTCTGAGTGCAGCATCCTGGCAGCTCAGCACCACAGAGCCAGGCACTGGAAAGCCTGCAAGGTCTTAGATTAAAGGCAGATGCTCCAGGAACAAAGAGAGAGGAGAACAATTATATTTCTACTTTAAAAGGAGCTGATTCTGCAACTAATTAAACGTTTTTTCAGGTGAAAGCTGATTTTAAATTTTTTTTTTTCATGTACTCGTGAAAGTGTTGCATTCAAAAGGCCCTGGCAGAAGGAAAGGCTGCACAAGGTGGGGTTTGCTGGTGAATGGTGCAGCACAAGCACTGCACAGAAATGCAGCAGGGCCCTGCACTGCCCTGTGCTGGGTCACAGGAAGGGCTTTGAGCTTGGAGCAGTGCTCAGACCCCTCTGTGTGCCCTGACCTGCTCTTGGCTGTGATGGGGTCACACTCAGTGGCAGCCCACCAGCTGACTGGCCAGCCATCAGCTTCTGACCAGAGGCCATGGTAGGTGCCTGCAGGAAGGCAGAGATGATTGTGCTGTTTTCTAGTGAACTGTTGATTTGGAGAGAGAAGATCCCCCCTGAAATCCAGCCATTCTTGCTGGAATCCATCCAGTTTTCTGCCAAGCTGTGGAGCCCAGAGCAGCTCCATGCAGCCTTGCAGAGCAGCCCTCCCTGCAGAATAACACCACAAAGAGTGTCCCAACCAACAGCCTTAATGATGGAGCTGTTTTCTTAATGGTCCCCTGCACAGCCATTAGTTCTTAAAGAAGATTTACATTACAGCCAGCTGCTATGAAGATATTTTATTGGTATAGTAAATACAGAGAGAGAAATTGTGGCTTTTAGTCTCTGATTGCTTGTGCTTTCCTGCCCTGTAATTCACAACCCTTGGTGTCAGAGGCTAAAATCTGTCTGGGTGTGCACAGCAAGTGTGCCAGGAGTGCTGCCTGCCTGTGTCAAATGGCCATGAGGGCACTGACAGCACTGCAGCAGCGTGTGGGCTCTTCACCCTGCCCAGCTCCATGGGCACCATTTGGCACCTCGGGCAGGGAGCTTGGCCCAGGGTGTTTGTCAGCATGGGGTGGGAAGCTGAGGCAGGGTTTGAAGTTGTTCCCATTCCCCCAATGCACACAAAGCTCTGGGATAACTGCAGAGGGTCAGTGCCACGTCTGCAGCTCAGAGCAGCATCAGAAGCTTCACAAAATGACCCCCAGACACTCCAAAGATGAGGGAAGGCTGAGAGCAGAAGCAGAGCTGCAGAAAAATGTCTTCTGTGTCTGCCCGCTGAGGTGTGAGCCATTGGAATCACACAGGATGTTGTTTTCCCTCTTGCAAGTCATGCCTGAAACCTGGTCTCATAAATGAGCTTGTTTTCATTAGAGGGAACTTGCCTTCACTGGGTTATAAATCTGAATGTAAATGCTAATTTTATAACCCTGCACCTAGAGAATAGCAGAAACAGAAACATTACAATCCAGATAGCATGGCCAAAAGCACAGACACCACACGTGAGTGTGTTCCTGAGGAATTTCAAGCAGGACATGAGCTCTGCCTCCTCCCTCCCTCTCTGCTTGGCTGCTCCAGATCTGCTGGAGGTGAGCAGGACCTGCCTGGCAGAGCTCAAAGCACACATCAAGCAGTTCTGAAGAATCAGCAGAATTAGGTGCTGTTATCCCGTTGTTTGGGTGTTTTTTGGAGAAAACACCTGCTGCAGCTGCTGAGTTTGGGCACAGGGTGCTGTGGCTGGACCTGCACTGAGCACTGCCCTCTGTGGGGAATGTCTCTGGCGTGGCTGATGCCATTTCCTGCCTCTCAGCTCTCCAACAAGTGTTCTCCTCATGCACAAACAAAGTGGCCCCTCTCCTAAATTATTCGCTTGGTGCGGGATTCACATTCTCTGAACCTGAGAGAAGCAGTGAGAGAAGCAGAGAACAGAATGATCAAAACAATTCTTATCTCATTCGCTGCTCCTGCGTTGAGCCAAAGTAGAATGCAGTGTGGAGATTGTTTACCCACAGTGATGGTGTTTTTTTTCCTTGGCCTATCAGGGCCAAGTGTGTGTGCAGATTGTGGGTCAGCAGACACTCACAAGATTCTGGGCAATAGAGTTGGGTTGGGTGCTTGTGCACATTCAGTTTATATGTAGTGTAATATAATATAGAATAATATAGTATAATGAAGTAATTAATTAGCCTTCTGATATCCATGGATTCCTCCTCATCATTCCTCCTGGAAGTCAGATAGCTTGGAAGATAGCTTGGAAGATTTTCTTTGATGCAGAGATGCTCTGGCTATATAAACCAAGAAGAAAATTACATGATGTTAGGGCACTGCAAATAGCAGAATAAAACCTCTGGGAGGTACCTTGCCTACCTTGCTAAGAGAAGGGATTTCAAATGTACTGGATTACCCTGTCCCCAGTGCTCAAATTACAGCTGAGTCTATGCTAGAAGCTTCTCCTGGGAAAGCAATAAGAGTTAAGGATTTAAATTTTTTGGCCAACACTTCTTTGCTGGCAAAAGAAGTTTTATGCTGGCATAGCTGCCTTCACATGGCTTATGCTGGCTTGATGTCATGAAAAAATGGTATCCCTAAGGAGCATTGCTGTGCTGGTGGAACTTTTATCTATAACTCAGTCCAGGAGATAATTTGTGACTGTAACTAGAGTCAGTGTATTTCTTGCTGTAGTTTATGTCATTTCTTTGAATAAACGAAGCCATCATTTCAGTGTTACCTTGGCAAAGCTTTCCAGTGCAGACAGAACCTGTGTGTTGATTGAGAGCAGATCCAGGGGCACACAGCACTCACTAGAAAGGTATTTGTGTGATGAATGCTAGGGACCTGACTAACTCCTCTGGCAAGTGTTAAAGCTGTGAAGTGCACTGGTCCTGAGGCAAGCAGGGACCTCAGCAGATGCTGCAGATCAAAGGGAGGAGCAGAGCTTTCAGTGGTTTCATTACTGACCGTGGCAGGCAGCAAAGTGCTGCCTTGTCCCATATGGAAAGTGGCTCAGCCATTAAGATTTGCAGTTGTGCTGTCTCTTGGTAATTATTTCCAAGGCTGATTTAAAGTAATAAACAGCTTCTTGAAGTGGCGTTGGTTCTTTTGAGATTAACTTGGGGAAAGTAAAATTTGATGCAATCACTGCAGCCACGAGCTAAGACAGAAATGACTTTAACCAAGGGCCAAACCTGTGACTGACACAGGGGGTGCTGACCAGTCCAGCTGCAAGACCTCAGCTGGACTTGTAGGGAACTTTGTTTTTCCCTCTGAAGACCTGTGTGAAGGTGCTGAACTGAGCTGGGAGAGAAGGATCTGGATGTCCTGGAGACCTGTCTACCAGTGTGATTATGTAACTCACCTCAGGAGCCCAGGATAAATGATTTACACTTCCATTTAGAGCCTATTTGTAGCTTCTCATCCAGAGGCCGCCTGAGCCGCCTCCTTCCCCATCTGCACTTCAAATGTCTCAGAATGGGAAAGTGTGTGGAGCAGGATCTTCCTCCCAAGACAGCCCTGAAAGCCATCTTAAATTATGGTTCTTGTGTGAAAAATGAGTCATTAGGAACCACAACATAATCTGCCTTCTTTGAGTAGTTTCAAGGCAAATTTTCATAGTATTCTCTTTTTATTTTACCTGGATAAGTGCTTGACATGCACTTATTAAAAACATTTCCCTTTAAAACACTGTTTGTGTTCATCACCAGACTTTAAATATGTTTAAGGGGAGAGGGCTGGAACAGATAATTATGATCTGAACACCTCACAATGCCGAGTACTTGGTTTCCTGATGGCATTTGCTTCCAAACCCTGCAGTCAAACCAGGGTTCCACTGTCCAGGGCACACATCACATTGGTCCTGGAGAGCCACAGGGCTGAATGACCACCACCATCCTCTTGTTCCTTCTCCTTGCTGGGGAGGGGGAACAGCATTCCAGCAGCTCCAGACTTGGCTGTTGAACTGATCTGTGTCATGTTCTCATCCTGCTCACCCTTCCCAAGGAGATACCAGATCTCTGTAGATTGGGAAGGATCTGCCTTTGCCTCTGCAGGTGCCCAGTTCAGCCCAGTGCTGCCAACTTCTGCCTGAGGGGAAGATCTACAGAGATCTAAAGATCTGGAGCCCACCAGAGTTAGGGCAGGGCACAGGTCAAGTAATTCCAGTTTAGCCCAGTGCTGCCAACTTGTGCCTGAGGGGAAGATCTACAGAGACCTAAAGATTTGGAGCCCACCAGAGCTAGGGCAGGGCACAGGTCAAGTAATTCCTCCAGACTCATCGGAAGGGAGAGTTTTGGTCCAGAAATATCTCCTGCTGGCCTGCTCCACGTGCAGCCACTGGGCCACACAATCCATGCATCCAACACTCTTCCTTGGGGGAGGATGCTTCTCCAGGTTCAGTTTCCAGTCTGTTCTCAGCCCCTGTTGGCATAGAAACACCCTTTCCAATTAACCTTCTGCAAAGCACACACACACAGAAACATTCTGCAAACAAATGATCTTCTCTTTCCTTTCTGTCTCTCTCCTTCCCTTTCTTTTTTGCCTTTTGGTCTGTGAGAATGTGGAGTCAGGAGGTGTGAATCTGGGTCTTTTTAATTTTAGAGCATTTCAGACTCTCTGCAGGCTGTTGCCAGGCTGTGTTGCTGCTCCCCACCGATAGTAACAGGCAGACAAAATACTGAGCAGCCAAATTTTCCCTCTCATTCATCCCTGTCCTCCTCATGTTTTTACAGAAGAGAATGAGAGCTGGGCCTGATAACTATGCAAATTGCTCAAAGCAGGAAACAAGGGAGGACCAGTAAACCCAGGGCTTTGGAACAGGACAGATCCAATACAAAGGGAGCTGAATTGCTGCCAAATGCTCCTTCC
>NW_005054317.1:3425713-3441652 GCF_000277835.1 Geospiza fortis
TTGATGGGTCGTGCTGCCTTTGCCAAAGCTGGAGGAGATGGTGTCCAGGGCCTGCCTCATCTCTTGCTAAAACTGTTGGATTCACAAGTCAGGAGAGCAATCCCCTGGATTACCCATCTTCTCTGCTCCTCTTCAAGGCCCATGTCCAAGGAGCAACCTTGATATTCCCCTGGACAGAAAGGGAATATGGTTCACCTCCACTTAGTGTGGAAAGGAAAAGTTCTCATCTCCAGAGGACTGTCCTGAAATCCAACAAGGGATGGGCTCCCACTGATGAGCAAAGTTGGTTTTCTGGAGGGAAAGGAGCAGGTGAACACTTTATCCTTCACCCCAGGACCACACTGCCTCATTTGTTCCTGCATAGCATTAATCACACAGCTCTTCTTTCAGGTCAAGGCTGTTCCTCCTCCCAGGATGGATTTGGGCACAAGCAATGTCTTCAAAATCCACAAAAAGTTGTACCAGCAGAGCTGAAGTCTAAACCAACTTTTCCTAGGTTGTTCCTAAGATAACAGCATCTTAACTGTGTAGTATCCAGCTGTGTCTTTGTCTTGAAAAAAGGAAATAGTAAGATTTGCCAGGGGATACAGAAAGCAAGAACACTCATATTTTTTGCTCCTTTGAAAGTTCAGGGAGGATTGTGGTGTCCTAAAAGCTGGAACAGAGGAAAAGGTCAGTGAAGAACATGCCTGCAGCATGACAGCTGAAGATGTGTGCAATGAATTTCATTTCAATACATTTTTTTTTTAAATCTGGTCTTGCACAGAAAAAAATACATCCTTCAAATGTGCCTGGTTACTGACTCTGAGGAAAAAACCACACTGCACTTGGTGTCTCTGCCCAATTAACTCTTAGAAAAGAGGATGTGTGATAAAATTTTTGTGGTGTGAGGGGCTTGAAATACCATCTAGGTGATGGCAAGATGCAGCACATGGAGAGAGTGACAGGCATTTTTAACCCAAATACCTGCAGGCAGACTGCTGACTGCTTGCAGTGCCCATGCAAGGGGCTGAAATTCCTCCCATCATGGGGCTACAGTGGCATTCCAGCCTGCTGCCATTTTCATTACAGCCTTTGTCAAAAAGATGGATACAGGTTCTGTGCAGTGTTCTTGGTATTAAAATAAGAAAGAGATCTTTTTTTTTCATCTTCTGTTCTCATCTTAGATCAGCTCTCAGAGTGAGCCATCAGTCAGATGGCAGTGCTGATAGATCTTCATTTTCACTGCATGCTTTCCCTCACTTTTGTGACAAAGATTGCCAGACTAGAAAAGAGTGTGCCATTAATTCATTGCACTGTCAGTATTGGGACTGAAATGGAAGGGGGGACATGGCACAAGATGTGCCTTTGCAATGAGCAAAGATAGCAGCATGAAAGAATGAAATGACTGGAAAGGAAGCAAAGTTTGGCCAGAAGATAAAATCCCAGCCATGCTCCCATGCTGTGTTACCTGTAGCTCTGCCATTTGGGTCCATCTCTTCAAGCCTTGGCTCCCTGGTCCTTGTTCCACATCCAGTGCGGTGGGGCACCAACCCAGGCTGTGCCCAAGTATCAAAATGTGCTGAAAATAGATCCTGGGTAATACATCTGAGCAGATATGCCTGTGTCTCCGTGGGTCTGGAGGACCTGTACAGCATGTGGCTGTAAATGTCTCATGGCAGGGTTTGAAGAATGTGTGAGCTCAGATGGTGTCCTTCTGTCCTTCCCTCCCTCATTCCACCAGGGACCTTCTCTGCTGATTTTAGCAAGCTTATCTGGGTTTCCTCACTTCCAGGGCATCATTAGACAGGAAAGCACAGCCTGAAAGTGCAGCAGAGCACCAGAAGCATTTCAGCCAGCAGCTCCAGTGGGGTGCCACACCAGCCTGGTGTGTTAGAGGCATGTGCATGAAAGAGACAGAAGCTACATGGCAGTGTTCTCAGCAAATGTGAGATTCCTCTGCCTCACACTCCTCCTGAAATGTCAGGAGCAGGGTGTCGGCACCGAGAGGGCGGGGAGCGGGGCGGCAGGGCTGAGCACGGCTGCGGGTACTGTTGTCAGCACTCCCTCCCCCTGGGAAATCTGCAGCAAAGGGTCTCTGGATTATAAAATGTCATTCTGCTGTTACCAGCCTGTCACTTTACCTTCCTGATGGCACCCTGCTCTTCTCTCACAGGTCACTTCTCCCCAGTCATTCTCTAAATGAATTAAATATTTATTCTAATACAGAAGGGGGCTGTAAACTTTCAAAAAGGAGTTTTTTAAGTCTTAAGGCTCATATCAAAAGACACGTGATCCAGATCTTAGGTCTCCCTGCTGAGGCCCAGGAAGAGTTAAGGTATGGACTCTGACAGCCTAAACAGTGAAAGATTCCCTTCCCTGGAGGTCTTACAGCCCATTCTGTCAGCCACTCTGTGGTATCCATGTCTCTCTCCTGCTGCTTTCAAAAACAGTAATGAGGGAATGATGCTGCTGTCTAATAATCAAATAATCATTACTCTGTACTCGGAGGGAAAACCAGCCTTTGTACCAATGAGTAATGCCATTGCAATATACAGTGTCTGAGCTAGAGATAAGCATGGCTGAGAAATAAGCTGCAGCATCAGATTCAAATTCAGCCTGCGTGTTCTTCAGGACCTTTAGACCTGGAGATGAAAAGTCCTCCAGCTCTGGGGACAGTGGCTGTTGATCTTGCTTCCCTCCTGCTTTCTGGGTTTTGCTGCCTTCTTTCACCAAGTCCACTGAATTCAGTGAGAAAACACTTGGAAAGCTGAGTAAGACTTCCTTTTGACTTGCCCATCTGGCCATCTCCCTTGCTATCTGCTGAAATGTAAATGAAGGTGGTTTATGGCTTGTGTTGCCATCTGCAGCTGCAGATCCCCACCCACCTTACAGTGCACATTGCCCACCCTGTCTCTAGCCAGCCCTAGCCTTGCCCTGCTGGGATTTGCTGTGATCTTGTGTGGGGCCATTCCCACCATGCCTGCCCCAGGGAAGGAGATGCCCCAGTGTCCTTCACACATTTCCTTTTCTGGATCACTGGGAACTGCCTCAGGAGCTGGAGCGACATCCAGAGCTGCAAATGGGCAAGGTGCTCTCTAACCCAGTTACTCAGTGCAAAAGCTGAGATGGCTGGCTCAAGCTTGGACATCTGTCATGTCCATCTTCCCCTTGCCGCTCCATTTCCCTGCGCTGCAGGAGGACCAGGGGTACACAAACAGGAAGGGAGCTTTTGGCAAAGGCTGCAGAGCCAAAGTTTTGGGTTTTTTCTTCAAAAGATAGGCAGGCCAGCCCAGAAACAGGTGGAAAATATGTGTATTTTCCTATTTCTAGCTGCCTTAATATCAAAACCCAGCTCACGAAGCCAGCCAGCAGACACCTTTCTCATTTGCAGATCCTTCCTCCAAAGGTAAATCTCTATATACTCATGGCTATGGCTGTGTCCTTCCCTCCAAGCCTCTGCCTTTTTGCATTTTGGCTCTTTACCCACTGGACTCCAGTTCTGAAGGCAATAAATTTCTTTCTATCAGTGGCCTTCAAATCAACCTCCAGGATAGTACATTCTCAGGGGAACAAGCTGGAGATTCATTCTTTATTTTAATGGATGTAAACCCTAGCAAATTTCTAAACTTTGCTTTTTTAAAACACACAGGCTGATAAGAAAGGTTCTTAATGGAGACTTACCCATGTGCCTTGCTTACACAAAATCACCCATTATGATCCATTAGTATGTTACCAGAGTGAGGACTGAAGATCTTGATCTTCTGTCACTTCTCATTCCCAGACTGACCTATAGGCTTCTCTGGAGATAATTTTGTAAACATACATGACAGATTGCTGAGAATGTGTATTCCTTGCTTAAATCAGTCCATCCAGGAAGCAATCCCAAGCACAGAGCAGGGAAAGGCTGGCAGGTTATGCTGCTGAAAGCCTTGCGGGATTTCTCCAAGCTCCATACACTTTATGTCATGTAATTGGTATGCTGGTAGTGGATCTGTTATAAAGAAATGGGCTTAAACATTTTCAGGCAGAATTTCTGTATGTAAATCTTTGCCAGCAATTATCACATGTAACCAAGGAGTTTTGCTAATGATCAAATAAAATAAACAATCCTGTTTATTCCTTTCACTCTGTTCATTATAATGTCTTGGCCTCAAAATCTAATTACAGATAGTTTGACTGTGTGCTAAGTTTTGCTTCCAGCCTCTTTTGTAGGTCCATTCTCCAACCATATTTCAGTACTCTGCTGACAATGCTGCAGTTTCTTCTGGACCACGAATTTATAGGCAAGGAAACAAATGGCTCTTGCAGACAGTGCAAGCAGAAGAGTAAGCAAATCAAAAAAGCAGATGGTAAGTGAAACACTTAGTGTAATTCAGGTTCTTAAAGAGAGTAAGTTCACTGCATTGAGCAATTCCAGTATCTTATGAGAGGCATCTATCCTGAGCAGAACGCTGGCAGCGCACAGTAATGATACCTGATTGAAATTCAGAGGGAAACAGCAATGCAGGCTGTTAGAGCAAAGGCTGGGAATCACTGGAGACTGAGCACAGGTTAGTTTGATGACTAACAACCCAGCTGAAACAAGCAGAGTGTGTTTGGGTTCCTTCTTTCATAAATCAAAAGTCCGTATCCAAGGCTACTTTTTCCCCATTAAGAGAGGAGGAGGCCAACCCCCAGGAACTCTTTCATCTTCATTCTCCTGTGCAGAACTCTCAGCTTCTTCAGCCCCAGGCTTAGTGAGGGCAGGTGCTGGGATGAAATAGCAAAGCACCGGGCTGGTACAGCTGAAGAGCAGAGGTCATGCTTGCTGTTTCTCCAGAGCATCCCAGTCATCTGTTTATCCCAAGCTCTTTGCTGCTCCAAGCACTCCTGCAATTACCCCTGCTCCTCCTGAACAGCTCTGTGCTTAAGTAGCCAGGGAGTGAGATGGCAAAGGTGAGCTACCAAATATTCCCTGCAAACAACTCCATCCTCTCCTCCCCTTCTGTGCTGAAGGCAGACAGGAGAGAGGCAGCAGTGAAATACAGGTGTTAGAAGGAAAACAAAAGTGTTGATTGTAGAGAAAGAAGTGAAGTAAGTGATGGAGAAATGCACACAGTGGAAAATGCTAGAGGGTAGAAAAAGTGGAGGAGGATGTGAACAGTTTCCAGCTTCAGTGTGTCCCAGGCATCAACACTTGCAGTCAGCACATTTCTGTGCATTACAGAATCTTCTTCAAGTCACTGGAGGTATTCCAGCATTCTGGTCATTATCATTTTCCTTCCTGAACTGGATGTGGCTGGACTCTGAAATGAGGGAGCCTGGCTTCTCATCACAGAGTGCTGAGTGCCAACAGGCAGAGGTGGGTAGGAACCTCTCACTGCCTCTCATTTGGGATGTGCACAGTCAAGGTGTCACCGTCACATTTTCTGGAAAAATCCCTTTGCCCAGGATTCTTCTCCTGGGAAGCTGAGAAGCCTCAGAGAAAAAGGAAAACAATAAATATCTGATTGCTTCTCCTGTTTTTTGCTGCTTTGGAATGTGTTAGGACATTGTTTATCCACAGGTGACTGTTTCTTTGGTTTCATGTGAATTGTTTTGACCCATTGGCCAATCAGGGTCTCTCTGGAGAGAGTCACGAGTTTTCATTATTATCTTTTTAGCCTTTCTGTATTCTTTAGTATAGTTTAGTTTAGTATTCATTAATATAATATAGTATCATAAAATTATATAAATAATATTTTATTATTATTTACTATAATATAGTATAATAAAATAATAAATTAGCCTTCTAAGAACATGGAGTCAGATTCATTGTTCCTTCCACAAATACAATATCAAGGATGGGGAATCTCTGCTGGAGCCTACTCACCTTTCCAGCTCCATGCCAGCTTGTGGCTCTCCCTGCACCACCCACCCCAGGCCAGGCACAGCCCCAGGGCCTTTAGGAGGTCCTGTGAAGGTCACCTGCCCTTGCAATGCCTGCTAAAGAAGAATTTTCATCCAGCCAGAAGAGCAAGAGGTGGGACAGCTACAGCTCTTTAACTCTTCTAATGGAAGAGGATCCACATCCTGCTGCTGCTGAGGTTACCCACAAAATAAGCCTTGGCAGTAAGGAAGGCATGAGGCATCATATTTGACCCAGACTCACTTCACTTTAAATAAGGTTGATGCCAGTTTTCTTCTGCCTTTCTTTAAGGCAGTGAAGGGAAAATTGAAGTCTTCCTATCCAGAGAAACTTCATGAAGCAAAAGAACTATAAATTAGAGGGATAGAAGAGTTTCTCCTCCTTTCTAGCCCCATTTTATCTCTGCAATACTGCACAAAAGCTCAACAGCAGTTCTGGCAGTCAGAATCACTGCCCTTGGTGCTGGGCTGCTCAGGACATCCCTTTTTCCTGCTTAACTTGTCTGCAGCTCAGGCCTCTCTGTGATTATTGATTTTTTTCCCATTCTTAACTTTCTCAAGCTCTCCCAAGGCAGATGATTTAAACATTGTTTTTAAAAGTTTATGGTGAGACAATTTAAAAATGTCGTTGAAGGCTCTGATCTCTTGGCAGGGATGGGAGAACTTGCTTATGGCTTCTGCAGAGGAAAAATATTGGTGTGCTAATCCCCTGAAGGACTCCTTTCACCACAGCAGTTGTTACCCCACAACGACCACCCTGACTGCAAAGCACTGCTGTGGGCAGGGCCTGGGCTCCTCGGGGCTCTGAGGTAAAGCTGGAGGATATGGAGCAGTATTAAAGCTGTTCTGTTGTTATTACTTAGCCAGTTCCTGTGCAGCCACATTTCCTTGAGCATTTTAGCAGCAAATTCATCAAGTTTAGAGGATCTCGAGGGGCCCCAATGGTTTGGCTGTGGAAGCAGTGGTGGAGAAAATGCTCAAGAACCTGGTGAGGTCCCACTGAATCAAACCCTGTTGGGACATATCCACAGGCTTCTCCATCTATCCTGAAGTTCTTTCTAGAACATGAGTCTGTCCACTGTGCTGACCTTGTGCACATATGTCTAGTAATTAAAAATTAGGCATTCAGCATATCCATATCATCCATATCCACCCTGGGTACTCCAACCACGTTAGGAATTTCAGAGGTGGCCACCAAGGTGTTTTACAGTAATTTATTCCAGCTAAAACTGAGCCATACCTGGTCATGGCTCCGTGCTACCCTCAGTCCTGGCCACATGCTCTTGCAGAAGAGGAAGAGAGTGCTGCTTTCAAATATCTTCAAAGTATTGAATTATTGCAGGATTTAATGTTCAGTAGATGAAATTACCCTTTCAAGTGACCTCAAATGTAATAAAGAACCAAGACTAGTCAGTGCAATGGTTTTATTGCAGAAAATTACAAAATGATGTACTGGAGCAGCATAAACTTGTAATAAATTACCTTGAGTAATGAACCATGAAAAATACCAAAGGCATGTAAACTGTGTATTTCTGAAGGAGGATGCCTGTGCTGGGTGAAATACATACACAGATCCCATAAGAAAACTGTAGGTGTGATTTAGTTGGATTTGTTACTTCCTGCTTAGACCTGATCATGCTGGGTTGACTGCAGTGATGTTTGTGGTAAAACTCCTCTGAGTGCAGAGTGTCATTGTTATAAATTAATGGAAATGAGCTGACAGCATCAAAAGGTATAAGAACCATAAAGGGAGATGTTTTCTTTGGTTCATGCTTTCTGTATCCTCTATATTTTGGGGTTTTGTTCCAGTTCTTTCATTTAGAGCATGTTTCCTTTTCTGAAGTCCTGCTGTTTCTCTAGAAATATATTAAGGCTAGCTCCACAATATAAATATGGAGAGTTCCATCACTTCAGTGGAGCTACACTGATTCCCATCACAGCCAGGAGATTCTTGGTGAGATTCATTGGTGTAAACTGCTTCACAATAACTGGTACAAGGGAGGATAAAATGCACAGGGACTTTACCTTCACTGTGAATCACTGTTTTCAGGCAGTGGAGCTTCTCGCTGAGAGACACGTTCTGCATTAGGAGTACATTTAGTCATTTTTTAGGGCTCTCTTTGGCAAGGTCAGACTGTCCCTTGTGTGAGGGGATTTAATCCCTCCTCAAAGGGACAGGCAATGGTGCAGGGGCTCTCTTGGGTTGATGTGCACAAGCATCATGTAGCAGGTAGCCTCACCTGCACAACACTGCAAAGCCTAATAGGCTGTGAGAGAAGGAAGAGGGGGAGAGGATAACATCCTATTTGTACCTTAAATACAGCTCCAGGCATGGACAAAGTTCCCTGCTGAGCAGGAGGGGCAGAGAGCAGAAAAAGGAGATGTTCTCACCAGCCAGGGTGTTCTGGCTGTGCAGGAGGGCAGGGTGAGGACATCTGTGCAGCCTGGACCCTCAGGTGTGGGGTCTGGCTCCCCATCTCCAGCTGTGTCTTACAAGCTGTAATGAAATTCTCTGCACCCATGGGAGCAGCTGAGCAATGGGTGTCTGGTTTGGAAAGGCCTGCAGGTCCCCTCCTCTCTGTGCCACCACTCACCACAGGGCACAGTGCCCTGAACCTGGGGCTGTGTGAGAGCCCAGCTGCAGGGCGAGCCCTGGGCAGAGCCCTGGGTGCAGGCAGAAGCACACAGAAAATGCCCTGAGGGGTTGCAGAGGAGTTATTTACTTTCCCATGCCATGGTTGCGTATTTTGGTGTAAATGATGGGCAAAATGGGAGCTCAGACATGCTGGCTGTGCTTATGTGAAGTGCCCATATGACTCCTGCTCTTACCATTACCCACTGGGAAAGTGCCAGTGAGTGTTTTTGTAGAGCTAATGGGGCTCACAGCCACCTCCCAGCCCTTGCAGAGGATGTGCAATAATACTCAGAGGGCTGGCTCTTGAATTAAAATGAATTAATTCAATTCCCTTCATTGGAATAAGAATATTTTTAAATGCAAACATAATATAATTGATATATTATTTCTATTTGTAAAAGATGAAGAAACAGTTCTGAACTAACACATCAAATTTGAGTTATCTCACAGCTGGGTGGATTTGATCCAGCCTGTTGGGGAGATTAAGTCCAGCATCAAGTCCAGCATTTAAATTGTTATTAAATATTTGTACAGCAACTAGAAGTCATGGTTGACAGCAAATTGCTAGCATGTGAGTGCCATGTATCTGCAGGAGAATCCTTAGCTGGAAGAGAGATATGATGGAAGCAGACAAGGCAGACAAAGGATGTGCTGTTGGGGCAGATGGCAGCAGTGGGAGGGAGTTATTTGCCCAAGGTGACAGAGGATGGCTGGGGCAGAGCTGGGGATTGAAATCAGACCTTAAGGACAGCAAGGGTGCTCAACTGAACAAAGCTTGGCCTAAAATAAGTCTGATTTTTTAGTCAACCACTCAAACCCTTTTGAATGGATGTGGTAAATTAACATTTAACTAAGCTTGGGACAGTTTATGAAGGGATGTGGAAAATTCTGTGCTCATTGTAGTCTCTGAGTTGATGTGGGTTTCTTTCTCTTATACATCTTCCCCACCAAGCACAAATTCCTGGATTAAATCTGTGCAGTGCTGGGTACATTTCAGAGGTCTTGGTGCTTCAGAGGCTGAGCTGGGTGACAGTGATGATCCCTTGGGAACTCTAGATGTAGGAACTGGAGAATCTTAGTCCTGAGCAAGGCCCCAAGCATGGGCTGTCTGAACCAAAGATTTTTCAGATCTTTGGTTTCAGCTTAGGGCTGGTTGCTAACAGTAATAAAACCTAAATGGATATAAATTCCCATTTTCCAATTATAAATCACTGAAATATTAAAGAAAGCTGAAACTTGCCAAGATTTCGTCTCTTTTGAGAACCAGGCAAAAGAATGTAGAATTTATTTCCAGTTTTATTTACTGTGAAACAATTACTGTGAGTTCTCAAGAACAGGCAGCAGAGTTTTGGGCTTGCTGTATCTTTGAGCTTCCCCTCACATCTCTGAGGATGAAGCATGGGAGCAGAGATTGGGATATGGACCAGGCACATCACTGCTGCCTGCTTGCCACAGGACTATGAAAAGTATTCTTGCTGGATTCTCTAATCCCCACAGCACATGATGAATTACTGGCATTTATCTATCTGGCCATAACAGCCTCAGAGCTCACAAATCATATGTTCATGCCACTGCCTTTTGTAAGCATGTATTTTAAATATGCATTGATTGGGTGTGCACTGTTATTATCCATCAAAATATTCTAATCTCTTAACATTTAATAACAATAATAAAGATTAATGCCAAGCTCCAATATGGATAAAGGCTGCATGACTATGTATTTATTTTGCTAGTTTAATTAAAGCTGTTTATTACAATAAAAAATTAATGTTATTGTCTTTCAAGTGCAGTACAGCCAATATGAAATAACTGATTTCACACTGCAGCTCTTTGAAATGGCACTGGGCTGGAATCAGTCAAAGGAGATGATACTGTGCATGTGGTTGTGTTTATATCTTTTTGATGAATGATAAGAAAACAGAATTCCTGCAGTTTCCTTTTGGTGGGTGTATGTGGTTGGTCTGAACCACTTTGTTTCATTTGTCACTGTGGGAGTGCCACTGTGGGTGACCTCTGATAACCCATTTACCCTCCTCAGACCCTCTTTACCCTTCAGAAACTTGTTGGATTGGAACCAAAATTAAGGGAGGGCTTTTAAACTGTAAATGAAAAAGATTAAATAGTTGATGGCTATATTGTGAATAGTGCTTGATGTTATTAGAAGCAGGAGCCTGGTGTTAAGATGGGCTGCAAACTGCCAGGTGGTGTCAGTGCATTTCTCTTTCCTCTGGGGGTATCCTGGAGAGAAGGATCAGTCAGATCCATGTGAGGGATGGACACACAGGGGTTTGCTACAACCAGGGCAGGCAGCCCTCCCCTGCAAATCCAGCCAAAAGCACCTGGGAGGCTTGACCAACATGTTCAAGGAGAAGGAGAATGCTCCTGCCTCTGGGAGTTATCTCCCATCCAAAACTCCTTCTGAAACTCCCAGTGCTGGTCCCAGGCACTGGGGAATCCTCCTATGGTTCCCCAAACACTGGCACAACCTGGAATGGCCACTGTCCTTGTCTGTGGTCTCCTGCCAGCTCAGAAGATTCCATGGATTCCATGCCAGCTCCAGCTGTGACCAAGAGCATCAGAGGGTGCTTGAGCAAATTGTGCCAGGAGGGTGCTGAGTAACTAACTGACAGAAGTCCTTGTTCCAATCCTAAATTGTCAGGGATCATCCCACTCTGCTCAGCATGGATTTTGATCCTTTCTAAAGCTCCTTGCAGAAAGTGTTGCCAAAAGTGATTCCTTCCTCAAGTCTGTTGAGTTCTTGGCTCAGAAAATGAGATAATTTTTATCTGGTGGCCGAGCCCCCACGTGGTTTCAGACAGCCCTGGCATCCTGTCCCCAATGCCCACCCTCAGCCAGGGCCAGCCAGTGAGGGCTGGCACACAGGAGCTCCCAGCTCCTCATCCCCCAAGGGATTTTGATGGCCTCTGCTCCTGAAGCTTCATATCTAAAAATGAATAAACCCTTCACATTTCCCATATGTCTCTAGAGCTGAAGTCTCTGCCCTGCACCATTGCAAGAAGCAGATGGCACATCCTGCTACTGCAAATAGGCTTCAAAGTAAGACGTATTTGAGTTGCTTTATTTGAATCAATAACTCAAATATACTTTGGATTTGCCATGTTGATAGGCTCACTTGAAACTGGTGTGAGTATTTAGGTTGCAAAGAAACAAGGACGGTCACAATAAAGAGTAGCAGACACAGCCTGACAGGGTTTTGTTGTTGTTGTTTTTAGGGTTTTTTTGGTTTTTGGGGTTTATTTTTTTTTTAGGTATTGTGCAATGCAGTGTCAGTGTCCCCCACTCCCTTAACTCTATCAGTGCTTACAGACCCACTCCTTCCCAGCCTATTCAGACCGTGAATGCAAATCTGCAGCTGCCTCAGCAGAGTAAGGTGGTAGGACTGAAAATACTCATTGGGGCTGAACTACTTTGTAAATGCGATGTTCCCCTTAGCGAAAAGATCTGCTATCAGGAGAAAATCAGCAGGTCTGGCTTTATCCAGCAGAGGGCAAAGCCACCCGCAGGCTGCCCGGGCTGGCACCAGACCCTTCCCGGCTTCTTCCCTCCAAAGCAAAATCGCAGAATAACCCAGGTGAGAAAAGACCTGTGAGATCATCGAGCCCCACCGTTAATGAAACGTGCCCAGAGTCCAAGGATGGCACATGAAAAATGCAGTTTGGGGGCCCCTCTCGCAGGTGTGTCCCTGCAGATGGGGTGGGAAGCACCCTCAATACACCAGGGGGTGTTTTCATCATCTGTCATTTATTAGCCTTTCCTCTGTGGGCTGCTTTCTGTAAAAGGTGACATTAAGGAGCCTTTCTGCTGGAAACTGAGACAGCTTTTGCTGGAAGGAGCTGCAAGCAGAGCAGGGAGAGAAAGAGGGGAGCACAAGGGGGGAGCACAGGGCAGAGACAAGGGTGCACCCAAAGAGGGGCTGGGTGTTTCAGCCCTTCTGCCTTAACCTGCCAGCCTGAAATACCCCTCTTTGTTGCTTATTGCCCTACCCCAGTCACCATTATATGGTTGAATATTTATATATAATATATAATATATAATATATAATATATAATATATAATATATAATATATAATATATAATATATAATATATATATTATACATATATATAATATATATTATATATTATAAGTATTATAATCTTAATACTCTCCCCTTCCATGACTCTCCTTAGTGAGGCCCAACCCCTGAATTTATTCTGTATTCACTGAATCCCCTCAATTCAGTGGGCACCTCACACTGACTTTTCTCTAAAGTCTTATATGTTATGCATTGTGTTCACTGTGTCTGCTCATTGCAAGGGGGGTTTCAGGGTGGAACTTTCTAGGGCCAGGCTGACCTACTGCTGCCACTGAGATCCACAGGAACAAGGGCTGTCCTGCTCACCATAAAAGTGTAGATTTATCTACCATCCCTCTGCATTATCAGCATTTGGACAGGCACATGGTGTGATTCTGGAGCTTGCTCTGTGCTGGGCCAGGAGCTTGACTTTGTAATCCTTGTGGGTCCCTTCCAGCTCAGGAGATTCCATGGATTCCATGCCAGCTCCAGCTGTGACCAAGAGCATCAGAGGGTGCCAGGAGGGTGCTGAGTAATTAACTGACAGAAGTCCTTGTTCCAATCCTAAATTGTCAGGGATCGTCCCACTCTGCTCAGCATGGATTTTGATCCTTTCTAAAGCCTCTTGCAGAAAGTGTTGCTAAAAGTTATTCCTTCCTGAAGTCTGCTGAGTTCTTGGCTCAGAAAATGAGATCATTTTTATCTGTGTTTTATAAAGTTATGATCATATTCTAATCAAAACACTAATCCCAAGGCATTTCCAGACGCCTTGCCAATAACTAACAGAGACAGTAAATATGATTTGATACCTTAGAGCTCCTCCGAGTCTGATTCTCATTGAGATGAAAGCCTTCAGGCAACTGAGAATTTGGCTCCTACTCTGCTGATGAAAACCTAATCAGAAATAGGGGTGGGATTCCCAGCAGTTCCCAAGAGATCCTTGCCTGGCTCTGAAACGAGCATTTGGGGTTTCATTTCTGGCAGTTGTCTTTTGGAAAAATAAAGCCTGACATTTTAATGCAGGCCCTTCATACAAAGGGAGATTTTAAAAAGCAGAGAGATCTGCAAAGCCACACACAAAAAGAAGAGAAAGGGGGAAAATTAGATGGAGGAAACATCTGCTAAAGTTTTTCTGCTATTTCAGGAATGTTTGTATAACTCAAGCATTCCCTACCTCCTTTTGTATCATAGACAACATCTTTGCTAAAGATTATCTCCCCAGCACACAGCCTCTCTCCCTGCTTGCTTTTGCTTACACAGAAAAGCAATATTGGGAATGTTCTTAATGCATCTGAGTTCTGTTTTAATGGAGCAGCTGGGGACGAGAAGGGCACTGCAGCTTGCTCAGCTTGCAGAGACCCTGCATCTCCTCCTGCAGCTGTTAAAGCACATGGAATTGTGTGGTATTCCATAACCTGTGACTCTGCATTCAGTGTAGAGCAAACACCCCAAACCTGAGGCAACCTTGTGTTTCTTGTTATGCAGTTAATGCAAAAGGCTGGTCTCGTTAAAATTTTAGTAGCAATTGGGCTCAGATCTGTGCATAAAAAGTGCTGAATACTGATGTGATTGTTGAATTTGCTCAGCCCTTGCTGAAACTGGAATGCACAGAGCCCATTACATTGAGGATAAAAGGTAAAAACTCACTTGGATTGTCCTGGTGCCGTCATAAATGAATCATCACTTAGCTATTAAGAACCATGCTTGATCATGCAGTTTAGAGCACACCGAAAAGAAGCACTGGCTGATTCATGGAGCAGTATCAGAGCACAGCACATTTCCCTGTGAAATGTCTGTGAGGCTGGGCAGAGTCAGATGCACTTCAGTTGCAAAGGTGGAAGTGCGTTCCTGATGGATATATCTACTTACCTGCAGGCAGACTGAAAATCTGTCTTCTGTCCAACCAGAAGGGGAAAAAGAAGTAAGGAAAGCTTTAGTTGTACACTCTGGGGTAGGCTGTCCCTCTGGGTGACCTGGTACCTGTCATCATCTCCAGCTCTGCCTTCTTCACTGCTGCTGTCACCTGCAATGTGGCCACCTGCCCGCAGGAATACGGACAGAAACACCAAATTGTCTCAGTTTTAAGGGCAGCTTTCTGAAAAAACTCCTCTAGCTGGGTTTTACACAGTAACATGGGGTCTTGGTCCTGATCCTAATCCTCTAAGGGTTTTCCCCTCCTCCATGCCTGTACAAGAGACAAGAGACATAACAAAATCCACCCTGTAAGGAAATAGGTTTTTTTTCCTTGCTCAATCAGAAACATATGATATTAACCTGTGGAGAAAAAGACATCGAGTTTTATGTTTGCTCCTACAGTAACATTAGGAATTGATTTCAGGACAGACTAAAGCAGTACTAGTTAGTACTTTAGCAGGACTGTAAAAATAGGTATCAAGTTCCTAGTATGAGAATCATTGCCTGGATACCAGAACAGCAGCAATATGGGAAAACCCTAAATAGACAGTGATTATGTATGTAAGGGAGAGTGTGTAATTTAGTGTGGGGATGGCTGGGCTTAACACCTGTATTTAGTCCTTAAGTTCAGCAAACTAATTTCCAGAAGCCTAAATTAATAAACTGTGTGGTGTTTTCTTCTCATTAGAGAGACTTTAGTCCTTGTGTCCATTACCTTTACATGCCAAGTAAGGCACTTCTCTCCCTCAGGACCATGGGCTGAGTGAGAATTTCATGTATAAAGCCCTGTCCAAAAGCTGTCTTTCCTCTCCAGGGGGAGAGGAGTGGGGTGAAGGTCTCATCCAGAGCTGCTCTTCTGATCATGGGCAGTACAGAGGCTGTGGGCATCAGGCTGTCTGGACAAGGAAGCGTGCCAAATATCATGCTTATATATGTCTATTAATGCAGACTTAACGCCTCCCTTAACTCCCACATGTTTCAAACACCAGAAAACACTATCTGCTAGTAGTTGTAAGCCTCTTTCTAGCACAGACACTGCTCAAACCTTCCATCTTTACATGTTTTCCCAGCCGTCATGTGACCTGCATGCTCTCTCAGGTGCAGATGAGATACCTGGCAGATCTCCTCTGCTCAGAGTTGCCTTCCTTCCTCACGCGTAAACTTTGGGCATTGGTTCCTGTCCCAGCTCCATAAGGAGCTAAATGTTCTTATATCTATCCTGAAGTAGTTTGCCATGCCACCAGTTTCAAGGAAACTTTCCACAAATCTCAGTGATACCACAATGTGCCGGTCGCGTGGGGGGGGTAGCAAATGCGCATGCGTGGCTTCTGTCACTAGGTCGGCGTGGAGAGACTGGATGGCGGCCGGTCGCGTGGCGGTCGCGTGCGGGTCGCGTGGCAGTCGCGTGCCGGGCGCGTGGCAGTCGCGTGGCAGTCGCGTGCGGGTC
>NW_005054317.1:3442644-3472611 GCF_000277835.1 Geospiza fortis
TCCCCCCAGAGCCTTTGCCGTGCTGCCTGTGGGGCCAGTGCCCATCCCTGCCCTTGCCACCAGCCTGGACTCTGGCTCGCGCCCCGCACCCCCAGAGCCCAAATTTGCACTTTGTCCCACACAAAGAGCCAGGGCAGTGAAGGAAAGGGGGTGCACCCTGCCAAACCTGCCCGCACAGACATGTGACAGCAGCAGGAAGGGCGCAGGGCAGGAAGGGCGCAGGGCAGGCAGGGTGCAGGGCAGGATGGGTGCAGAGCAGCAGTGCTCTCAGGGGCTGCACACCTGAGAGAGGGGTAAGGAGCAGGGAGCTGTGTTCTGTTGGATACCCAGTGCCAAGGATGCCATGGGACACTCATGAAAAGGAGGGTTGGGTGGCCACAGCAGGATGTGGAGCCACAGTGTGAGATAAGGACTGAACAACTGGATTTTGAAAAACCTGCTGAGTCAAACCTCCACCCAGCAGCTTGGTAGACATTCCCAAAGCAAACCCTTGGTCTAAAAAGGGCTCAGGAGCTGAAGGCACTCGGAGAATGGAAGTTTACTTTAGCTGTGACAGGTACAGCAACAACAAGCTGAAGAAGCTCCAAGGTCAAACAATGCCAGTGAGATCCTACATCGTGTTCAGGAGCCACATGTCACACCTCTGCCTGTTACTGAGAGCCCTGGTGGGAGCTTCAGCCAGCTCCTGCCATCAGCAGAGGTTTGTGACTGCAGACCCAGATATGGGCATGGGATTGCTTTGGGTGGAACTGTCCGTGCTGCTTGTCTTGCATTAATTCATATTAAATGCATCAGATATCACACCAGGTTCTCAGTCTAACTCTTCAGGCCCAACAGCCATAGTTCCTTTGCTTTATTGACTGTACATGTTATTTTTTGTCCATGTGCCTCCTACAAGTAAATGGTTTTGATCTTGCTCTCAGTGTGTGCCCTTTGCTTCCTCCCATGCTTAGTGAAAGGCATAAATCAGCAAAATTAATTAAGGATTCTTTGAGAGGTCTAACGCTTCCAAGTCTTTCAATGACTTTATTTAAACAGTCAAGGATGTGAAATGCTTTTCAAGCCCTCTGAAGAGATGGTGGTGTGTGCATTGTTTATGTGGGGGATGGCAGGTTGCTGCCATCAGTTTTACTCAGTCTTCAGGCATTTACTGCAGGCCAGAAGCTGTAATGACAAGGAAAAAAATTTACTCTGTTGCAAACAGAGCTATTAAAAGAAAATTCTTGTCAAAGTAATTCTTATCTCATGACAGGAATGCTGAATTACTGCTTATTACGGGAAAGGGAATTGAAAATGTGTTGGCTCTTCTACCCATTAGAACTTTTGTTTTATTACAATTGCCATAAGCCCACACACACTTTTTTTACAAAATCTTTTAAAATATGAAATCATCCTGCATTAGGTACTGAACATAAGATAATGTTATCAAAATTAAAGAGCAGATTGCTCAGATAGGTTGGCAGAGTGAGCAATTCCTTTTTTTGGCAGTGTAAGTGCATGTCCCATACAAAAGCAAGAGTGGGGCACTGAGGAGTAACTCCCCCATCCTTCTGGGACACCAGAGAGGTAATTCTTCCTAGGAGAGACAGCTCAAACAGTCCCTTGCACTGACCCCTCTCCTCATCCCATCCCCATGTCAGCAGGGTGCAAATCCATGAGCACAGAGCTGTCTGCAGTGGGACTCTGCAGGCCAGCCCCACAAGCTCATCAGGTGAGAGCTCTGTCTCCAGTTAAGGTTCCTGTAGGAAAAGGGATGACAGTGCTCAAGGTTTTATGTGGCCCCACAGGGTTGTTTTGCATTTGTGTTCCAGCCCAGTGCCTGCCTCTCACCTTTCAGCCCCTCACTTTTCTTCCCTTGCCCATGTGGCCTCAGTGGATGTGGCAGCCCCATTTGCAGATCTGCAGTGCAACAGAGCAGCATAAGAAACCATTTTCACTTACCTCTGGTTTTAGACCAAAATACTAAATCTAATTGTGCTTCAATTTCTATCACAAATGTCCAAGGCAATGGTGTGGAAATAATCTGTAGCTTAAAAAAGAAATCAGAACAAATACTGTTCTCAGCCCCTTGCATAATGCAGAACATTAGTCCACTGACACCTTCCTGCAGAAGTTGTGCAGGCTGAGCTTTTTGGTATCGTTCCCAAAGTGTGCCCCAAAGGTGCACACACATCCAAAGGTGCTTGGGGTGTACCAGAGGAGGAGTGGGTCCTTGTCACCCTTCCAGGTGTGGGCAGCAGCACAGCCTGTGCTCCCCAGGGGTTGCTGACCCTGAGTCTGCAGCAGCCATGACACTGAAACCTTTTCCTGTTCACCAAGGGCATCGTCTTCTCTTCTCCCGCCTTCAGCTCCATCTCCTAAAGCTTCTGCAGGATAACAGGACACAAATGTGAAATGAGGAAACTGCCTGATACACCCTGGCTGACCAATAAATCACTGGTCCTTGTGCCTGTGGTGACAGGCCCTGATAAACAGCAGTGCCACTAACCCTTCCCTTCCAACTGCTGATGTTTCCCAAAATGCCCTCTCCATGAGCTCACCCTCCCCTTCCCAGCACAGCACCACACTCCAGCAGCAGCCAGCCCAAGGACACAGCCTGGAGTGTCTCCCCAGAGGTCCCTCTGCTAAGGCAATGGGCCATTCTCTTACTATAATGTGCATTTTTGTCCCTGAACAAGCAACCCCCCTGCTAAATCTGTATGTGCAGCTGCCTGTTACCAGCTGGGGTGGGGTCCCCTCCAGCCCTGGGAGGCAGAGACCCGATGAAGTCAAGTGTGCACCAACCCCTTGGTCATGTCCTGATCTCCTCCTGGGATGAGGACAAGGACCCAGCTGGGTACCAAGCCTTTTTGCCAACCTGGCCCCTCCTGTAAATGGTGTAGGAATAGGAAACCATTTTCCTCCTCTTTAAAGTTTTGGTGTAACTTGAGAGTCAAGCTTTATGCAGATCGGAACATGTTAGTAATGTCTGGAAAGTAATTACAGCATGTATTATTATTTTAATATTTACCAAGTGCTGACAGAGTAATGCTTTTATTAAATCTTTAGGGAGGGTGAAATACATACCACAAGGCATGGTGAGATGAAGATAGTCTTCTGAAATCATTCATTTAAAATTCAATTTTACAGTCACTTCCCTGTGATCTACTTTTAATCATATATTGGTTTCTTTGCATCTTAAATTACATAAGGTGGCTAATGATTCTAACTTAAAGTTCTTTATGGAAGAATGCAAATAATATTTCTGCCTAGTCAAGGCATGCCATGAACTTTTTGCTGAAAAACAATTTATCATTATATTGAAGTGCAATGGAACTTTGCTGCAAGCTTGAAGTCTTTCTTTTCACTTATTGCAGTTGTGCAAGAGCAATATGGCAAGGGTTATCAGCAGATCTCTGTGTTTTAAAATGGAGACTATGAAATTAACTTTTGGCCTCTGAATTATTTTTTTCTACAATGAGGAGAATCTATTAAAGTAATCTTGCAAAATCAAAGAGCAGAATTTCAATATTCCTCACGTCTAATACTTTGGATAATCCAATCCAGATTTTCAACTGACTTTTTTTTTGCTCAAAGAATATTTATCATAACCAAGCATCAGGGTTAGACTTTTTAATCCAACTTGCATACTCCTCAGAGAATGTACAGTCTTCTGTGACTTGTCACCTAAGGGAATGCATTTCTTTATGAAAAAGCATTGAGTTTAACACATTAATTGGCTGTCAAAGTGATTGTAAGAATTAGTGAACTTGATTTAGATGCTCAATGAAGGCTTGAGTCACAATGTTGGTGAACCACTGAGGTTGGGTCCTGGAATAAATGTTTGTGATGTGTCCAGTCCAGTCTTCACTGTAACATTTGGTAACTCAAGCAATTGGCCCTTAACTGTTTTAATTTAAAACATGTTCACAGACTTGAGAGAAAAATCTATAGCAACATAATTATATGAATATATGAACTTCAAGACAGCTGAGGGACATAAAATGACTGAGAAGCCCACAGTCTAAAAGAAATGAGTAGCTGATAGGTGGGGTTCCCTGACATCTGGATTTCACTACAGCAAGCCATTGTGGAAACCTGACTGGGTTTCATTTGCTCATATCCCATGGCTTTAGCTAAAACTCTTAGGTTTTATACTTTGTTTTAATTCCCAGGTTATTAATTGCCCATACAGATAAGATGTCTTAATGTGCACGCTCTCCTTCCATTGCATTTCATTAGGAAGAGATCATTCCATTTCAGCCACACATCATTAAACATTTCAAAGCATATCCAGAAAGGCAGTTGTATATATGAGACACATTATTACAGGTAATATATTTTGCTGAGCCCTGCAGATAAAGAGGCAGCTCTGCCCTGGCCGCTGGCACCGGTGTGCTCATGGCACACGCAGCATTCATCGCTGTACAACACAAACTCTATTCCTTTCTCCACTTCTTTTTCTTTGCCTCTCCCCTCCCACCCTTCAGACACCAAGGCTGTGTGCCTGCCTTTACAGGGGAAGAGAATAGACTGCAGCCTGAAAGCTCAAATCTGCAGTCAATACAAGGATGAATGCTTCACACCAGACCCCTCGTGTAGTTATTTGTGTGAGAGTAAAGTTCAAAGGCAGCGAGCTACAAAACACTGCCAGCCCCCTCGGTGTGAGAGGATGGGGAAACTGAGCCCTTAATCCATGCTGGGCTGTCTGGGAGCCCTGGTATGGATGGATTTCAGCTTTCTCCAGAATTGATTAGCGCTGCAGCGCTGCCTCGCTGCCTGCCTGGGTTTGAGCGAGCCCTGTGTCTGTTTCCAGCCTCTCTTATCCTCAGAGAACCTCTCTCCAAGTTCAGCACACTGAGCTGCCCACAAGGAAGCATTATTCTTGTCAATACAAATATAATAAAAGCCAGCAGGAGAGCGGGCAGGCTCCTTACACTGGACAAAGGCTCAGGAGAGATGTGATTTCTTAGAATAAGCAGCAAATACACAACTGCCCTCAGATATAAAAATCACCAGGCAGTCAGTACCACATTGAAGGTATTTTGTTTATTTTTTTTCCCAGATGCACTTGTGCATCTGGTCTTCCTCAGAGACCTTTTCTGCAGCTGTATGTCAGATTATACTTAACACCATTATCATGGTGAAGGCAAGAAGTCTCTATTAAGAGACTCCTAGCTGGGCACACAAGCTGGCATATTAATTTCCCAGACACAACTGCACTAATCCACTGATTAGGAGCTGGCTCAGATATATAAGGTCTTCCACAAGTCAGAAGATGCTCTCAGGTGCTTCCCCCTGCATGGTGCAGCCCCACAGGGGTCAAGGCTCAGTGGTGCAGAGCTGGGTAATCACAGCAGCAGCTGTGGTGAATCTGTGCTGGCCTGGAGTGCACCTTCATACAGCCATAGGATACAAAAGGGACAGAGCACAGGATTATTGGGAATAACTGAGCAAACTGGCTTTTTAAAAAATATTATTCTTTGAGGGAAGGTAAAGAGAAATTTAAACTTGACTCATTTCTCCCAGTCTCCTTTGCTGTGTGGTGAAGTAAGCACTGTGTGCTATTGTGAGCTTTATTAAATGGCTTCTCACACACTTAAACGTAATCCTTCAGCCAGGAGATGTCTACAAATCCTATTCTTTAAACAAGCTTTGTCTCCTGGTGATTTGCTCTTTGTCAGCCGTCCATGCACCTATTTTTCATATTTATCCACTTTAAATTGCATTAGCACCGACTCTGCACCAGTGTGCAGCTCCTGGTCTGGCTGTGCCCCACTCATCCTGCTGGCTGCCTGCAGCAAGGCATTGGGATTTAAGGGAGGTTTTTCTTGAGCCAGTTACTGTAGCTGGATTAAAGAACTGACACAATTATCACTGCTTATTCTGGACAGATAGATTTACTGTGATTCTTTCTCTAAAAGTCACCTTTAGAAGGAGCCTGGTGGGGTGTCTTTGCACATGGCTAGAACTGCAGCTGGTACAGAAACACAGGGTGCTTAAACGTGGTGCTCTGGGTGTAACCAGGGTTGGCACAGTTCTGGGAGGAATTTTCTCCCCTTTCCAACACACAGTCTGTTACAGAACTCTCCTTCACCCCGTGGGCCATTCACCTGCATCTGATGGACTGAACATCGACTATCTCTGAGTCAGAAAACAGGACTTTGATGAGAATTATTTGAATGGGGCTATCAAATCCTGCTCCCTCTGCCTTTAAAAGCTCTCTCCGTGTCTGCATTACTTCCTTTCCATTTGCAAGTACAAAAGAGCAGCAACAAGAAACTCTCAAACCAAATGGAAAAGGAATAGCATTGACATGAGACAAAGTGTTCACAACCCAGCCCTGCTCCATGCAGAACAAGGTCTCCCCTCAGCACACAGCCTGGCCAGGATTAGAGAAAACACCAAGGTTTTCTTTTTTAATCCTAAAAGCTGTTACTTGTATTTGATAAATAAACAGTTGCTTTTATATGCCATTGAATGGTGTAAATGATAGCAGTAACACCCCAAGGTGCTGGCAAACAAATTGTGTATTTCAAACGGTGGGTAATGGGGAATTGGGGAGGAGCTTAATTAACTCTGCCACTAGGCAGCAGCTGAGTTTTGTCAGTCCAAGACAGAGCAGAGAAAGAAATGCATGTTCCCAAGGGGGCCACAGGATGGTAACAGTGATGGGACAATTTGTGTGGCTTCACACCCTGGGCATCATCACCCACCCGGGAACACAGAGGGATGGGAGGAAGGAAAGGGACCATGGAGCAAGCAGGAGTGGAAGGGAAAATGTGATCCTCTGAGAGCTCTTGGAGGCAGCAGAGGGAAGAGGAGTATCCTGGAAATGTCTGAACGTGGCAGGAGTAGGAGTGGGTTACATTTCACTCCTGGTTTGATCACACAGGAAGGATTGCTTTGGCACCAGTGTCTGTATGGGCAAAGGTACCAACCCACGGTATCAACCCCTGGCCACAGGCAGCAAGGAGTAAAAGGGGAGACACTGGCTTGCCAGAAATTTGGGGTACATACCTGAGTGTAGTTTACTGCTGGCAGCACCCCATGAAGGCAGCACAAATATACAGTTTTCAATGGAGCTTCATAATTAAGACTGAATATTGAAAAAAATCCCCCAATTCCTCCATGAAGTCAGATAACTCCAAACACAATTTTCCTCTCTCCTGGAGCAGCTGCTTCATTTAGGGAATTCAGACACCTCCATTCCTGCTCTGTAGGATGCTAATGGATGAAGATGCTTTGCAGAGGGGCTGAGTCCCAGCACATGCTGAGTCCCACCTGCGCCAGCTCCCCTGCAGGTATCGACTGTGGGCAACTGCCTGGGGAGGGAGATCTGGGGAGCCCAGAAACCTCCCTGCTCTTCATTTGCTCTTCATTTCTGTGCATGCTGCTGCAGAGAGAAAAGCCATCAAGCCTTTCAGAGGGAGCAGGGATCGATGTCACACAGATCAAACCAGCAGTTGGGAAACTTTGGGTGAAAGTGTAATACTGTGAGTGCTTCCAGCCAGGTTTCATTCAAGTCCTGATACTGAGGTTTTAGTACGATGCCAGTTTTAGCTTGAATTGCCTGACAGCTCCTCTTTGTGAACAGAAGCAATATTGACAGAATGGTACTTTTTGAAAGGTGAGTGATTTCTTTTTTTCCCCAGAGGAAACACACTCCATGTGTAATGGGATGACGCTGTTTCTTTTCCTTCTGAACTGAGGCTGCTTAAAATGAAAGTCTGAGAGCTGGCTTTCATTACAGTCATGGCTTTGTGTTTTCTGGGAAAATAGGTATTAGCTATAGGATCTGAGGCCTTGCTATTTTAGGGAGGTTCCCCTTGGAGTTACTGTTCAGGTGCCTTCTCTGGGAAGCTCCATGGAACACCTGCCCTGGGCAACTCCTGGCTAAATCCCAAGGGTCCTGGGGTGAGGAAGGATAAAAATCATTGCATTTTAATGGGGCTCTCCTAATTATTCTCTTGAGCTGAAGGGACCATGGTGTATTAAGTGCTATCAGTACCATAAAGCAGAATGTGACCTCGAGGGCGAGGAAAAAACCCTTCACATGTGCAAAGGCATTCCCATTTCTTGGGTTCTCAAACCCTGCATCCTAAATCCCATTTTGCTGTCCCCCAGACAGAGAAAACTGTTTATGCTGGGAAAAAACAATCTGGCAACTGTACATTTCTCTGCTAGGCTCCTTTTTCCTTCATCATATCATTTTTTTCACATCTTGTCATTCATGTCATGCCACGAGGAGAAGCAGCAAGGAATGAGCAGCTATGAATGAGTCCTGAAATCCCAGTACAGTGGTAAATCACAAAGGCAGTGTGGCTGTGTCGCCTCTGCAGCTGGGAAAGGGTGGGGGGGGGTCAGTGGACATTCAATTTCCACTCACCTCTGCTGCCTGTGACCTGCCTGCTGCAGGGAGCTACTTCCCTGGTGAGGGGTAGATAATGGCAATACTCAACACTCTGTTACACAATGCTCTGACATGTTCTGCCTAAGCTCAACGAGACCCAGAGATAGAAAAGCCGGTGTCATAACAAAAATTGTAATTAAAGTTTTGGTCAGATTGAATCCATTACATCTCTCCCAAGTACCCAGTATTGATTTCAGCCCCAGCCCGGGGGATATGTAGTCTGATACCTCTGTAATCCTGCTAGCAGAGTCCTAAGCCCATTGCACATGCCATTTGTGTGGCTTAAGCCCAAGAAAATGCTTCCAACCAACTCCAGCTCTGTGGGATTCCTGTTTTATTGACTCTGAGCAAACGCAGGCCAGCGGAAGCTGCCACAAGGAAGATGGCTTTTGAGACACCAGCTGTAAATAGAAGGGAAGGGGCTGTTTTGGCTATATTTTTGTGTTGGCATAAAACTGCAGCAGATTGCATTATTCAGTGGGTAATGTAATGTTAATGCAGCCCTGTAGCTGGGGGCGAGAGAACTTAAGGTTTAATCATTTTGTAATGCACTTACATTGCCCGTTTTAGATTTGTCAGCTGTCATAAATGAACTGCAGTTTTATCCCGGGACTATATATAGAATTACTATTTATATATTTTTTCATCTGCAGCTTATGCAGTTTAAATGGGAAAAAAAAAACCCAAAAAAGAAAGGAAAGGAAAGAGCCAGCATGGAGCAAGGGGGATGCACCATTGGCTGTGCTCTGCTCAGAGAATTCCTCAGTGCCTCCCTGCAGGAAAGTGCTGCCTTCACCTAAGCCTTGGCTTAGGTAGTTGACATTTTCAGTAAAACAGCACCCATTTTCAGCAGACTTTTAATGTTATGGGGAGTGAGGAACAGAAAAGTTGCATGTGAAAATGCAGCCACATAGAAATGGCAGCTGGTGAACTGCTCTGTGTCTCATGTATCTACCATTCATAAGAACCTAGCTCCAGGAAATCCCCTCCCATGGCATCACTCCTCACCAGTTTTTATTGAAAAACCATATTAGCCTTCTGCATTCTAAATTCTGACTAAAAGACACCCACGTTACTGCCTTTTGTATACATATTTTTAGCAGTTCTCAAACAAAGACAATTCCTCCTTGGACTGCCATGTCCTGCTGCTTTCCCTGCTGTGGTTCCTCACAGCATCACTGGAGATCTCATGGCGTGTTGCAGACTGCCCAAGTGCTGATTAATGTCCTTGCCAAGAAAAGAAAGAAGGGGTTTGCAAATGGATTTGCCTCTCCTATCAGCTCAAAGTGCTTTAACGTGTTTGCTTTATTGGGGCAGCCACTTGGAAAGAAATCCAAGGGAAACTTGAGAAAGTAGAACGTCCTGCTGGTCTTAAATTCCAAATATTCCCATTGTCTCCTCTTTTAATAGAATTCTTACTCTGAAAGTGATTTCTGTAGGGAGTTTTGCCTTGACTGTTCTCTGTACTGCTACATCCTACAGGCCTACAGGAATTCTTTTCTCCAGCAATAATAGTTGATGTTTTTTAAGAAGCAAGAATACCCCTGTTTTCATCCATAGCATTTACCTACAAAGAACATGATAATTTATACAGCAAATGCAGCCTGTGCTTCCTGCTGGACAGCCTGATTTATCGACTGTGCATCTGTTTCATATAAAGTGCCCTGAGCAGAACAAAAACCTCCATTCTAGAAAAACCAGGACAGTTTCTCCAGTTTTCAATAAATCATGCTCTACCTGTGGGATACCTTGTTAATGACTATACACTAAATCCAGAGGGGGTTTTCCTTTTTCTTTTTTTTTTTCCTCTTTCCTTTTTTTTTATTTTTAACTATCCATCCCAAATATTCTGAGTTTCTGGGGCCATTTTAATGCCCTTGTTGCCCAGACAAAACTCCTTCTCATTTCTGAGGGAGTTTGGCATTAGTAAACTGGCTACATCAAATATCTCATTAGCAACACACATCTCATAAACCAGCCTCGTAAAACCACGAGGCAAAATCTTCCTTCATTCTGCTTGTAGTTTACATCTTTGCCTTTACCCAGCCAACATTTTTTTCTGCACAGGATGGAGATGAATTTCCATTAAGGAGTCTGATTTCTATATCCAGGGAAAATACCTGGATCCGCTGTATGGAAAAAGCCTCCTTAGAATCATAGGATGGTTTGTGTTGGAAGAGAAGCAGAGGACAGTTGCCTAAGCAGGACAGTGAAGGGACTGACAGTTATGGAGCAGTGGGATGAAGTTGCAGCAGAAAATGCTGTTTCCCCTTTGAGCCCATTCCTTCTTGGAGGAGATCCCAGCCCCACTTGTCCCCTCCCTGAGCACAGCCAGCACAGCCCTGCCACAGGGAATGCTCCCCACTTCTGCTGCCAAGCTCTCGCTTTGAGCCTTCAGCATCAACTTTCCCCAAAACCACCTGAGGTTTTGGGAAACTGAAGGATGGGAGAAAATCCATGTTCCCAGTGCTGCTCCACTGAAAATGTGTAAGTGCAGCCAAACCAGGCCCAGGGGGCCTGTGTCTATCAAAGGCGCTGATACAAAGCCAAAATCATCGTTTGAAGATTTAAATTGATGTAACTGGGAGTAGAAATTGTTTTTTTACTGAGGGCATAATTCATGCAGGAGGATGCTTATGGCATCCAAAAGGCTTTAAGCTAGTGTTACAGTACTGACAGTGAAGAACAGAGGTGTCTAGGGGAAAGGGAGTACATTCCTGCAAAACACCACCACAGGGAGCTGTGACAGAGCTGGATCTCATTTCCTACCCTGTGGGCTGGAGCCTCACTGCATCTGCACCCCCCTTATCCCCCTTATTGTCTGCTGAGCCCCAGCCAGGCCAGCACTTCCTCAGCAGAGCTGGAGGGTCTCTGCAGCACCAGATCCACCTCAGATCCACAATATCCACTGAGTGTACTTCCCTGGAGAGGACTCTGGGGAGCTGACCTGGAGCACATGGCTCTGAGGCATACACTGCCTCTCATCTGGGGCTTTTCCTGGGGACAATGGGAAAAGCTTCTTCCCCACTGTAATACAAATTGTCTTGTGAAAACATCGCAGATGGGATGAGTGAAGCCCTTGACCTTGTTTCTTTGCTGCACAAAGCCAGGTGGTGCTTCTGCCAGTTCCTCTATTGCCAGTCAGGAGTCAAACAGCTCCCTGTCATTAAATTGCCAGTCCTTTGTCCCTGGGCATAGTGCACAATAAAGTCACCTTTCCAACAGTTTGCCGGCTCTTGAGACGTGTTGCTATTTCCGTGTTATCTGCAGGGTTATTTGCTTTGCCCAGGTGATGTTGTCACCAGGCTGCTGGGCCAGACCTTGGGGACAAACCAGGCAGCCTGCATGTGACCTGCTCTGCAGGGGACACAGAGAAGCCCTTGGGCTTGAGGACACCTTGCTCTGCCTGTTCCTCTTCTCCTGCCATCAGCTCCCAGGACACCTGGCAGCAGCACAGGGTGCCCACGGTGCCATTCTGCGCTTCTTCCTGCAAGGAATTCTTTCCAAAACACTTTGGTCTGTGGTGACTGTGGCTATCCAGTGTTTTATAAGGACAGTTTCTGTTTCAGCCTTTTTTCAGCTGTTTTGTCTGTCTTTCTGATGCCTTTGCCAGTCTGGCCAGGACTGAATTTGGCCCCTGATAGAAACTTCTCCATTAATCAGAGATTTGCCTCAGTGGCAGGGTTGTTCTGACTTCTAATTAAGTTTACAGTTTCTAATTAAATTGATTTGAGATCCTGGGGTGGAAGGCCTTTTAAGAGAAATCATATATTAAAAATTTAAGATTTCTTGCTCCAACAACCTTTTTGTGTAAGACTAATTTTAACATCTAGACGTGAAGGATGAGGAATCCTTTCTCAGGCTTTGGCAATGTTAGCTGAAGCTTTTTCTCATTCACCTTTATCAGAGAAGCAATAAAAATTTGCTAATCACCTTGACAAAGTTACTCATGTGAGGGTGAAATATTTTGCAACCATACACAGCCAGGATCAAAAAGAATAAAGTTGCTGGACTGAGGAGGTGTGTGAGACCCAGGCTGCAAGTGTTTTGCCCCTTTTCCTGTGGTGGTCTTTAATCCCAACACTTATTAATTATGATTAATAAGTGATGTTTGAGAGGGTATCTCATATCCCACTCCTGAGCCAGTCACTTTGAACAGGCTGTGGCTGTGAGCTGCACATCGTCCTCAGCCAGATAAACTTTACGACTTCATTTCTTGAGACTCAATCAACCAAATCAAATATTTCCCATGGAAGATTTGATTAAATGTCAATAAGATGTGGCAGAGAAACTTTCAAAATGATGAAAATTGACCAACACAGTCTCCTTGCTTTTGTATGTCAAAGTTATCTTAAATCTTAATAAACCCTAATCAATGCCTACTTTATACTAATACATAAAACAACCCTTCAAGGGCCTCCCTTGGGAGACTTTAAAGGGTGTTTGGGGTCAGAGCAGGTCCTTACATGGTGTTTCCTCCAGGGCCAGCAGCACATTTGTTCACTTTTAGTCCTGGAGAGCAGGAAGCCCCATTGCCTTCATGCCCTGCTTGTGTTACAGCTTTTTGTGATGGGAACTGAGCCATCCCTTTGTCATTTTGGGGGTCCACTGAAACATTATCTGCCCAGTCCTGTTTTTGGAGAAATGCTGCGGGTTTGACTGATGCCTCATTTGGGATCACTAAGATAATGAGAAGAAGAGCTGTGGATTGAGATGTAAGAAATGCAGAACTGTGATGCTCCTGTCCTGCTTCACTTGGTTGTGCTCTGTTCCCAATGCCTGGACAATTAATAAATGCTGTTTGATGGGTTGTATCATTTAAGGTAACTGAGAAAACTTGACCCCCTCCAAGGCTTTTGCCTTTAGAGATAAGAAATACGCAACAGATAAAGGACTGAGAGGCTCATGGATTTTTAACAGGGAGATTTTTCTGCCTCCCAAAGTAATGATGACTTCTTGAAAATGCTTTTTTCACCTTGAAAAGAGATGTTTTGATAAAGCTTTTTTTAATACTCTGAAATGTTTTTGATGTTTAAAATGAAATTGCTTTCCAGATATGTAATCTGAACCATGTTCTTGATGTTGAAAGATAAAATAATTATAAAATAGAATTATAATAAGGCCAGAGAGGAAACAAGAAACATTTCAAACTAATGTAAGCACATTCAGGATGGACCTTGTCTGAATTTTCTTTCACTTTTCAGCTTTTATTTCTTTTCTCCTAAGCTAAAACAGAGAAATATTTCAGAATCTGCCACATGCAAAAACATTTCCTTGCCCAGCTCTAATTGCTCAATTGAATTATTTGCAGACAGATCACAACTCCCTTCAATTAATCAGTTCCATGAATGCTGTTTTCCCCCAGTCCCTGACCCATGGCTCATTCATGGACCCCGTGCTTGTGCTGATTTAATTTAGCTCACGTGGCCTGGGAGGTTTTCCTGTTTGCACAGGCCCTCACTTAAACTCAGGATTTGCATACAGCTTCTGATTCTCCCTTAAAATTCACCCTCGCAAAACCTTTTCTGCCTCTGACCTCCCATGCTGGGATGGAGCCCTGTGGGAAGCTGATGCACGAGGAGCACAAACCCAGCTGGAATGAATTTGTTTAAAAAGCTGGGAGGACTTTCACTGAGGTTTTTTTGGAATTGCTCAGCCAGTCCTAATTGCTTTATAAATTTAATGGAGTTAATTCTGGCCACTGGGTGCTGGATCAGGGGTATAAAGGCAGCACAGAGTCACAAAACCTCATCTCTTGGCACAGGGAAAGTGCTGAGGAGGAAAATGAGGAGAAAGGGAGAGACCTCATGCAAGGGAGACTTCAGACTCCTCTGCAAGAAGTTGGAGGCCAAGGTGATGTTCCTGGAAATTCTTGATTTTCAACTCCCATAAGCCACAAGGGTGGTAAGGAACTGGGGTTTTTTTGTTGTTGCTGTTTTGGTTTACTCCCTTGTTCACAAGAGCTGGTTACTGGAAACTACAAGAAAATCAGGGCTGCCAAGATATCTCAGTGGCTCATGAAAAACTGCTGACTTTGGTTGTTTTTTGAGTTTTTGTCTGTGTGTTTCTTGTTTACTTGCTTTTGTAGGGTTGCCATAAATCCCAGTTTAGGGTAAATCTGTAGTTCTCCTGTTCCTTTGTCAGTGGAAGAAATCTCTAAGTATGTTAAACCTTTCTGCTGCTGATTATTGTAGGGATTTTTACTGCAAGGTTAATCTGCATTTTACAAACAGGAATGCTGTCCAGGTGGATGTTTCTAATATGCATCAAAGGCTATATCTGATAATGTTCTCCTCAATTGAAGGTGACAATAATGATAGGAAAGAAATTGGTCTACTTCTGTGCATATCCCAGAACATTAATTTCTCTTGTCAAACCAAGATTCTGAAGAACACAATACTAAAATTGCTTGACATGAGTCTTAACACTCAATCAGCCAAATTCCCTTTGTGTCTCTTACCTGCTCACCCAGGAATAGATTGCAATCTGCTTTTGTATGTGGATAAGAAGAGTGAGGAGTGGGGTAATTCACAGAAAGAAAAATATATTTGCAAAATACCTTTTCTTGGAGCATTGCCCACAGAGTCATGCAAAGTTTAGCTGCTAAAGAATCCCTCCAGAGCCTGGCCTGGTGCAAAGGAAGGCTGCTCTGCTGTTGTGCTGCCCCAGGCCACGCACAGGCTCTGCCTCTGCTTTGTCCCCTGCTCTGGTCTCAGTTACTGTAAGCAAAGCCCCAGCAGCCAAGTCCCAAAATTAACTTTGGGGAGCTCTGTCTTTATTTCTAGTTCTTCAGCACCAGGGCTGTTTTTTGACAGAGCTTGTGGTGGATCAGCTCAGACTGGACTGGGCAGTCCTTGGCCACACCAGGGCAGCTGCAGAGAATAAAGAGCCCAAGCATAGCTCAGAGTGTCAAGGGGAGCAATAAAACCTTATCAAGAAGGCATCACAAGCACCTAATGAGAATTAGATGTAGCATAAAGAGGCCACAGGCATGCTCTTATCCAGATGCACAGGGAATTATGTACATAAACAGTGGATAATTTGGTTTTACATCTTATTTTTCATCCAAAACTTCAGGGAGAAGCGACTTGGTTACTGGAAGTGGGAGGCTTTTCCTACTGTGTAGGAAATCTGCTGTTACAAGCACTCAGGGATTGCTCCCACAGAGCTTGGGGTGATGGAGCTGCCCTGGGGGACCTGACACCTCCACTCAGGGTGGTCTGGAGCAAACATGAGCAACGTGCCCAGCTCTGGGTGGGACCCTGCAACTGAGAAGCCTCTGGGTCAGGAGAGGTGAGCCAGAGTCCCCCATGGCTGGGGCAGACAGTGGTGCTGTGGGGCTGGGGTCCCTCTCGCAGAAGGTCCTGCTGCTGCAGCTGGGCCATGGACCATGGGCAGAGGTGGCTTTGGGTTCAGTCCAAGGGCTGAAGGAGGGCTCTGCCTGCTGGGCCTCCTGCTCCTGATGGTCCTGTTTCCAGGCTGGAGGGTCAGAAGGCTGCAGTGCATTTAGAGGGAGATTTGTTTCCCACATGAAAAGGAAGGTGCTGCCAGCTTTACTGCCTTGTGCTGGTTGTGGTTGCAGATATGGCTGCACTTGTTGTGATAAATGCAGGGAACCTGGACTGAAATGCAAAGGGAAGGGTGGCTGTCAGTCAGCCCAGGAGGGATGGAAGGCAGGTGATCTTGGTGTTAAGTCTTGCTTGGCCCTAGTGAGGTGCATAAAGCTGGTAAAATGCAGAAAGCCCTTGCCTTTAAAATGAAACATGCCTTGGGCTTCAAGGTACCATAAAGGGGACTGGTTTGATGTAATGGAATTATGTCTCTTCTGAAGCTGTTTGAGGTTGCCTGACTTGTTCCCAGCATTGACATTCCCAATCTGCTTTAAGAGGGCTCAGTCCAACCCCTGCACTGCAGAAGTCGTTTCAGGGGGCCTGGTAACAATGGCACTCATTCTCCCCATGGATCCAAACCTGCCTGACAGCCTCACTCCTCCCCACCCCAGAGCTGACTTCACAGAACCCCTCTCTGGCATGGACCACAGAGCAGGCAACTGCTCTGAGCCAGCCCAGAGCTGTGTGTCACCACCAGCCCCCTTCCCAGGAAGGCTTTTTACCCTGTGCTGGTGTCTGTACTGCTTGGAGAGCAGAATAGTGTGCTCAGGGCACATCTGCAGGAGCGTAAGTGCTGCTGCTTCCCACTGGGAAAGTGATGCCCTCAGGGATTTGGCCCTCTGTTTCCCATGTATTTTGGTGTGAAATCCTTTTCCAAGGATGCCTTTTCCCAGGAGCACCCCAGGATAACCAGCCCCTGCTGCTGTTACCCAGAGGGGAGCCCAGCACCCAGCAGAACCAGCTCCATTACTGCCAGAGCTGTGTAGCTGAACCAGAATTGTGTTAATTACCTACTTACCTGTGAAAACCTTAAGGTTCAGCATTAAGGGCAAAGAAATTATTACTTGGGGGATGTTTTAATGAGCAGAAAAACCCATACTTTGTTTCACAAGTCACTTTTTTTACATTAAAACTTCCTGGGCTTATAATTAGAAATTTAATGTTTTGTGAACTGCAGTTGTTCAGAAACTATGGGGGAAATGGTTTATTTCCCAGCTCTCCTCTTGTTTAATGAATCCTCTCAGCTTTTTTTTTCCAGTGGTTAATAACATAGCACTCATGCCCACCCTGTCTCACAGAGGAATATTAAATCTATGGGGCACTTCTGATTATTTTATATAAATATATAAAAATTCAGGCAGTCAGTGAACCATCACCAATGCAAGTGTTTGGCTGTTTGGGAGCAGAGGAGAGAGTGAAGGAAAGGCAGGCAGTGTGGGGACCATGGGTCCCCAAGGACTGTCACCCTCTGCCTCCTGGGAGCCAGCCTGACAGGCAGGGTGGCCTGGGGGGAGATTCTCAGGGCAAGGACTGTCTCTTCCAGAGGCCTTGGCACCATGCAAAACACTTAATAAATGGCACAGTTTAGAGGCAATTAGGTAATTGTACCTCTCTGCTGTTGCTCCTGAGCTCAGCACACACTCCAAGCTCTGGGCTTAGGCAGGTGTTACCTTGATCTCTGCAAAGCTGAGTTTTTGGAAGGGTCTCTTTGTTATGTGTTTTTTTTTTCCTCTTTAAGGCCAAAAGCTGTGGCAGGAGAGCTGCTGGCTGTTTCCTGCTCCTCCTGAGGGCACCCAGCTACCCTGCCCTTCCTAACATCTGCAGGCACAGCCCATGCCATGCCAGGGTGGTATTTTAATGCACAGCACTCCCCATTTCAGGGGTAAATGAAATGGTGATGAGGCCTGGGGCGTGCAGAGACACCTCCCTTGCAGTGCTGTGGCAGACACCACCACTGAAAGAAGCTGCACAGGGAGGAGAGAGCCAGAAATAGCAACCAAGAGGTTGGGTACAGCTTGAGACTGCCTCCTCATTAATCTCAGAGCAAAGTCACTTAAAATAATCCTGACCTTCCCTTCCCCATCCATGTGCAAGAGGCTGTCCAATTGTTCCATGGCAAAGGACCATGCCTGGCTCTCCAGTGGGCTGGGCTCATAAGAAGAAAGGCTGACAGGGCTTGGACTTGGCACTTTGGAGCCCTGATGAGTGTTTGGCAGGGAAAAGTGCTTATCTGAGCTGGGAGGATTGCAGGAGGGCGCATTTCTGGGTCTGGCTGTGCACACTTTTCCCCCTTGAGGGAAGCAGGTGTCAGGGAGAGGTGTCTAGCAAGAAGGCAGCAGCACAATGAGCCTGAGGGATGCCTGGCTGCAGGAGGAGGCTTGCAGCCAGAGAAGCAGGTTTCTCCAATGTGGAAGCTGGGTTTTTAAGTGCAGAAGCTGGCTCCTCAGTGGGAACATTTGGGGAACAGCTGGTATCAGCTATCACTGCTCCTCCTTGTCCATGGGGATGGATTGCACTGCTGTAAATCACTGCCTTGGCAGCAGTCCCTGTTCACACCCCATGCCTTGGTAAAACCGTGGGCTGGGAGTGGAAGTTGTGGAGAATCAGTCCTGGCTGTCTGCCACCTGGGAGTGAAGGCAATCCTTGGGTACCATTGGGTGAACTTTCTAGGAGGTTTTTACTGCCTGAGAAGTGGTTGTGAGGGACAAGCAAATTTAGATCTAACCCACATGATCTACATATAGCAAAAATCCAGATACGCCCAGAAGGAAAGAAGGGAAATTAGGACAACAGAAGTTGATGGGCTGAAAACTTAATTAACATGTTGAAAAATTTGACCTTTCTCTTTTCCTTGGTTGCTATTGGTTTGGTTTTTAATATTACTGCTTAGGATAAATTTTAGTCTGAAATTAGGAATAAATTATATCAGCCACATGTCAAGCTAATGTGTTAATTCTGTTGCAACACAGTGGAAACATAATATAACAGAATTCCCCCCATGTACCTTCCTCTGGTTTACTCTGGGGCTCAGCTAATAATCATGCAGCCCTGTAGCTTCAAGAAAGCAAATAACAATTTAAAAGTTTTCTCTTTATTGCATTCATCTGTTGTGCTGGGATGAGGAGCAGCTCCTTGTGATACACTTGGAATAACACATCTGCTGCTGTGTTATTCTATTCTGTGTTACACCCCAGCCCCTTCCCTTGCTTTCCATGGCAAACAAGCAACAGAATGACAAATAAAGCCACGGCTGCCATTGTCAGTGCCAGGCCATTGTCCTTGTGCTGCAGGCTGGATGAAATATCCACACAATCATGGCACCAGCCCATATTTATTTAAAAATATTAAACTATTTATAATGGAGGGGTCATCAGCATGCTGCATTCATTAGCCAGGGCTCCAGGGAAGAGATGGCAGCACACAAAGAGCACAAACAGGCTCTACACAAAAAGAGCAAAGAAGCATCCTTTGGAAATGTCAGTGCTGAGCAGCAATTAAAGCCAGCAAAAGTTAAAACACAGGGAATTCCAACAGTCTGAGCACAGCAGCCAGTCCTGACTGTCAGGGAACCTGTGGTGGGACTCCCATGGGTGTGAGGATGGATGGTGAGGTCTGTGCTGCTGCCCAGTAAAACATGAATGGATTTTCTTTATGAAAAGAAGAATTAAATTGCTGCTTATGTGGAGAACCAGCAGTGCTGGAGGCAGGCAGGTGTGCTGCAGGTCGGGGAGGGAGACAGGGCTGGGTTTGTGCCAGGGCTGCATGCTGCAGGATGCTGAGCAGCTTCTCTCTGAACTGTGGGGAGGCTGCCAAGCTGCGCACAGGTGAGTGCGGGGTTTCTGCCAGGAGCAGGCTGGAAAACATCTCTTGAGGGGAAGAGACTGCTCTGCATGAGGTGGTGCGAGTCCAGCATTGGCTCAGGCTGCTCAGAAATGGCCACTTGACCTTGCAAAGCACTTCTGGGCATCTCAGGGCAAGTGGTGTTAGAGCCAATGGATGAAAGGAAGGGAGTGGGGGTTGTGGTCTCTGGTGGGAAGTGTTTCTGAGCAAACAGAGTTTGTTCAGTAACCCCATTTGAAGTTACTCTGTGCTATTGCAGTGATTTTATAGCTCTTAGTCCACTCCATCTCCCACTGGAATCTGTTCAGGAGTGTTGTTACTCCTTGTGCCATTCCATCCCTGCTGATTTTGCATGCAGAGAAATGCTACTGTGGTCTTGAAGCTCACAATTAGGATAATGAACTGAAAGAGGTCAGAAGAGATGAAATATTCATTTTTGGCTTGCCATGCCCTTTCAGGAATTAATTTACATTGGGCAGTTACGTGGTACTTTTCCTTTTATATTTTCTTTTCTCATTCTTTTTTAAAATAGACATGGATCACATCCAAAACCCAAAGTGCTCAGATGGGCTTTGGAGCTGTCCCTGGCTCTTTATACTTCCCATTTTCCAGGCTGCCTTCTGAAAATGTGTTTTTAGAGGTTTCTCACTCCAATTTTCCCATTACCTGCCCACAGGATTTTCATGTTTTTAGTGACAACAAAGTTGCTGCTGGTGCAAAGTGGCCAAAACAAAACCAGGAACTGTATTTCTCTTCCTTCTCCACCTCAGAGTCTTCAACCTCCTTGATTTCTGCCTTTGCTCTTTCTTCCCTCCTGCTCTGAAACTCCACTAAAAATTTCCCAGCTTTTAGCAGTCCCTGCAGGCACAGAAGGAATGATCCTTAATTCCCAATTTCTATTCTGCTGCTGGTCTCAGGGCTTTTTATTTCAATGCAGAATTATACAGAAATTCCTTCGGGGACTTTTCACATCCATATTTCCTTGTACCTCTGCTGCTGAATCATCTAGGAACTGAAACTTGCTTGGCTGGAGAGCAACGTGTTTTTATAAATTATCGACATGCTGAAACTGGCCCTGGTCCAAGGCAAGCCTTCCACTTTGCTAATGTGCCTTGGGTCTAATCCCCACCACACTGAGGAGGATGAGGATGATTCATCTCCAGCCGGAAAGGCTGGATCCAGGACCTAGTGACACATATGGGAGGTGGAAACTGGGAACAGATATGCCAGGAGTGGATTTGTAGCCAGCACAGAGCTGCAAACACAACTGTTGGTTCAGATGTTGTCTCCAAAGACTCACTGGGGAGCAACAGCTCCCAAGAGCCAGTAATTCACTGCAGGAGCTCTTGTTTTTCCCAGTTCTGGATCTCTGCTGGTCAGTGGACCGTGTCTGTCATTGTACAACACAATTCTCTTTCCATGGATCTGGATCTTCACCTAAAAGCTCATTTGATTCAAGTCAGGAGTTTTAAGACTTTATTCTACAGCAATAAAGAAAAGAAATGAGCCTGGCAGTAAAAGGGTGTTGAGGGATGTATGGAGAGATGGTGTCCATCCATACATGGTGCTGCTGGGATGGATTTATTGCCCAGGCTTCTCTGCAGTGGTCCTGGGGCTGTGGAAAGCCTCCATGACGTCATGCTGAGGACTGGGAGTTGAGCTGTTCCTGCTGTGTGATGGGAGCAATATCCTGATTTATCCCTGCTGCAGCGGCTGCCTGTGACAGGTCTGGCAGGGCTGTGCAGTGGATGCCGTGACCTCTGTGGGCAGAGCAGGAAGGTGGAGCTGCTTCCTCTCCGAGCCTGCCTGCCAGGGACATGATTCAGATTTTACAGCTAATTGACTGCACTGATCTTGCTGCCAGAAAGGGATAATATTCAATGAGTTGCTTGTCTTTCAATAGCTGCTGTCCAAAACTCTGCATGCACCTTATAAAACCAGTCCTGTGACTTGGCTGGCTGCTTGCTCAGGGGCACAGACTCTCCCACGACCCCCTCTTTATCTTCTCCCTGCTGCTCTGTGCCCTGCAAGCAGTCCCTCACCTGGGCTATGTGCTGTGTGACCCAAAGACAGGATTTGATGTGATTCCCCGGCATGTTTCTGTTTGAAGCCTTGCTCCAGAGAGCCTAATGAGCCTAGTGGAAATTAATGCCATCAGCCCCTGCTAGCAGGAGGAGATGGACTCTAAGCCAACCAAAACTGCTGGGGGCACTGGTTTGAAACCCCGTTAGCCCCAGTCCCTTGTGCTGAGAGCTGGGTGTTTTTGTGGACAGCCCCGATCTTGTGGCTGGAGGGCACAAGAAGCTCATGTGGCAGACAAAAACCCATCAGCCCATCCACACTGAATGCAGCACTGGGAAGGAAATTTGGGGAACTTGTAAATACCACTCTGAGGAGTCTGGCATGTGCTGCTGCTTTCTCCTTGGCCTGCTCATTTGCCACCAGAGCTCATTTGTTAACATTTCTTCCCCAAGCTGGTTCCCAGCAGAGCTGATTTTCATCCCTGTCTGCGCTGGGGAGCGATGCCAGCTCCAGGATACAGCCCATCATACTTTGGTGATGATGCTTGGAAAACACGGAGCAAACAACGCTGCAGGAACTACTGAGCCCACATAGACTCAGTGAGAGCTGTTCCCAGGATGTTTGCTGAGCCCCTGAGTGGTTTAGCACTCGGGATGGGCTGGCAGAGGATGCAGTGAGACGCGCTAATTCGGGCTGCGGTTCGTGTGAAAGAGCCGCGAGATGGGCTGGGAGACAATGCCAGCTAATATTAGACAGCAGGCAGGGAGTCAGGAATCCCACTCCCAGCTGACCTGCTCCCAGGCCCCAAATCCCTCTTTGGAGCTGTCTGGAGAAAAGGAGCATCTCCCTTTATGCTCGGCCGGGTTAGCCCTGGGAGCCGCTTGTCCCAGCCAAGGCTGCTGGCTGTTATTCTCTATAAATAGCAATGATGATGAGAATCTTTCCACAGGGGGCAAGGCATGGTGGGGCAGTGCCTCACATCAAAGCTGCTGCTTTTGTTGGACCCAGCTCAGATGTGCAGTAGAGGCTGCTTTAACATCAAGAATTTCTTGTGGGACCAGGGAGGAGGAAGTTGATCGGGGATGTCTCTGCATCAGACACCGCCACGAATTCTTCTGCTTCGCTGCTTCAAAAAGCAAGATGGGGTTTGTGTATCTTCCAAATCACAGAGTGATGTCTCGTGGTGTGCTAATTGGCTCTGCTCCTGAGAATATTTGTGTGTGCTCAGCCTTACACATGTGGCTTGTCTGATGCCTGTAAATTACTCTCAGGAGCAGAGTACAGCCAGGCCCCAGATGGCTGCAGGATCAGGCTGTGCTGTCTGTTGCTGCCTTGTCTCTTCTGCCTTTTGCCAGGATTGTAATTCTGACCCAGAGAGGGATCTCCTAGATACTCTTCACCATGAAGGAACAGCATATCAATACTGCTCCAAAGGACTCCTTTTCCAAACCTTCAGCTTGTCCCATCATTTGCCTTACTACTACCTTTTTATTTCTTTTAATCTTGCTGAAAGTACTTGGACAAACCTTTTGTGAGGATGAAATCAATTCTCTATTACAGAAATCTTTTCTCAACTCAGTGTTTTTATGAGGGAAAAGGTATTTTTGCTGTTTATTCCTTATACAGAATTACTATTGATATTCTGTGTATTGATTCTTTACTTTCGAGAAAAACAAACCCCTTCAAGGTGGAGCTGGTGGACAAGATACTGCACTGATGTGCCAGTTAGTTTTGGGAAGCTGAGCCTTTGTGGCTAGTTTTATTTTCAAATCCAATCATGAAATTGACAACTCCACTCAAGTTGTTTGGACCAGACTTTGCTATAGGGAGAGATGGGTTATTCCTAGTTTTTTCTTCCTGATCTTTTTCCATATTTAAGCCGTTAGACTTTAATACACATCCACCTCAAGGGACTACCAACTTACTCAGCATGCAGCATGTTTGAAAAGGGCAGACTTTACCTCTTCTTTATGGCTCCATAAAGACTTAAAGCAGAAATCTTTCCTGATGCAGCTTTAGTTCTCAGGATTTTTAGGGGGAATGAACAGCAAGTTTTGTGTTGAAAATACATAGAGAAAATAGAAAGAAGAGGACTGGAGAGGTGAGGCAACAGGGGAAGGACAGGGAGCAGCATCTCCATGAGCCTCAGCAGAGCAGGGATGGAGTTTTAGGATACAGTGAGGCTCGCTCTGTATCTGCAGAGGGAACAAGGATGATAAGAAAGGAGGAGAGAATGAGGCTCTCGAGCTGAAGTGAGTTTGGGTGAGTGTTGGTGCCTTGGGCAGCTGGGCTGAGCTCTTGCAGCACAAATCAGAGGTGAGCCCTTTTCTTTTTCAGCCAGCAGAAGCAGAGAAGTGGAGGTTTATCAGCTGAGACAGGTGAGTTGGGATAGCTTACCTTAGCAGGACACAGCTCGTGCCTATTGGTAACTCATGTGGAGACATTAAAATAGCAAAGCAAAATTCCTGGGGAAGAACGTGACTTAGTGAGACCCAATACCCACCAGACTAGGAGGAGGAATTTGCTTCCTCTATAGCTTGATCATGGTCAAGAAAGGATAGAAAAATTTTTTATTTTGTTTTTTTTATTTTGTTTTTTTTTTATTTTATTTTTTTATTTTGTTTTTTTTTTAATTTTGTTTTTTTTCATTTTGGTTTTTTTTTATAATTTGAATTTTTTCTACTTTTAAATTTAAATTTATCTGCATGCTGCGGTATTTTTTAATTTTTTTTCTAATTTGAAATTTAATTTTAAAAAAATCCTATTTGAAATGGAATTTATTTTCCTAATTTTTCACCTCTTCCGCAGCAGAGGAGCTGAGGCAGTTTGGGGAATGGATAAAAGTGGCTGTGGGTGTCGAGCTGCACAACAATTTCTGTGGGGTTAATTAACACCTGGGGCTGCTGAAGCACTGCTGGAATTTCAGAACATGCTTCAGGGAAACCCTGCCAGCCAGCAGTTACAAACTGAGTCAACTCCTCTGCTTAAAGTCTCCTTGGAAAACAGAGGAGGTGGGAGATTCTTGTTTCATAAGGGAAGGATTTGTCTGGTGGAAAATAATAATTTCATATCTGGATATTGCATTTCACTGAGACAAAAACTTGCACAGGGATGACAGCATGAAAATATAAACATTTTTCTCCTCAGAAAAAAAGAATTCCTTGCTCCTGTTGCACTTTGATACCTTCTCAGGCTCAGCTGTGCTGGATATTTAGAAATATTATGTTATCTCTGTATAATTTTTTTCTGAAGAGTTATTTTTCCAAAGCTTAAATGTGGAAATAACTCATTGTTAATTCCTTCAACAGCTGCTGATCAATCAGAAGGTTGACATCACTGGTATCACTTGCCCTTCTGTTCAAAGTTGTCATCAGAAAACAGGGTTTTTCTTAAAGATTTTTCTTATTATTTTTAATCCCTTGAGTTGAAGAATGCACAACAAATGCCATTTTTTTTTCCAGACACTGGTTTTTTGGGGTTTTTTTATTTTGGTTTTTGGGGGTTTTTATTTTGGTTTTTTGGGGGTTTTTATTTTGTTTTTTAAATTTGTTTTTTTATTTTGTTTTGTTTTTTTAATTTTATTTTGTTTTTGTGGGTTTTTATTTTGGTTTTTTTTGTTTTTTTTTTTTTTATTTTGTTTTTTAAATTTTTAGGTTTTTTTATTTATCTGTTTTGCTTTTTTTTTTTTGGAAATACTCCTGTGGGTATGGGGGACCTCCACCCCAATAAAATCTGTCCCTAATGGACACTGCATTGACATTTCCTTCAAGTTTCTTTCAGAAAGTGGAAACATATGGCAGGCTTAGCTTCCCCTGCAAAGCCAGTGTGATCCCTGCTCTAACCAAGAGGCTTTGCCTGCTCTGTGCCAGACCTCAGAGCTTTCCAAGCCTGGCTCCCTCCATGCCAAACAGCCCCACCCACAACAATCCTACCCTGGAACAGAGCAGCTTCTGCAGGGAAGAGATGCCTGAATGAAATTATTAAACCTGGGAATACAAGTGCAAATGAAAGTTAATGAAATCTACAATTTGTAATTGATTCTCTAGAATCTTGCTTTTTAAAAATGACTGGGCCCCCTGAGGCTGGCATCCTCACTTCCAGGTGGTCACTCTGACCCTTTGCTTCCACCCAATAAGCTCAACCACATCCCAGCATCCCCAGCCTATTGTGTGTTATTTAAGCCATAGGATATGACAGAGCATGTTTTATGGAGCCATTAATTTATGCTGTGGGTGACTTTAACCACCCAAGAAGTATATTAATGGTGCTATAAAATACACCCCAGAGTGTCTTAATATGGTTATGAGATTGATCTTCAGCTTTATATTCCACTATGTGTGATATTATTGAAATAAATTGTACAGGAAGGTGACATGAAGTCCCACTAAGGGGCGAGTTTCCTTTTTCTCCCCAGCATCCTGTGGTCACAGGCTCACTCTGAGCCAGCCCTGGATGGCTGCAGGAGGCTGGAACTGTCCTGCACAAGGGGCTGCCTTTTGGGATGGAGTTTGCTGGCCCAGCCCTGTCCCTGAGCTTAGGCAGGACCTGTCTGTGCTGGCTGGTCAGTGGCTTTAACCAGAGCTTCTCATGTCCTGACGCTTGGAAGGTTTGCTGTAAATACAGGGTTTGTTCAGTACCTGGAGTTGGGTCTTCTGTTGAAATGTTTGCCAGGACTCAAAGCAGCACCAGCCCATCTCCTCCTTGCTACCAGGGAGCAGCACCAGCCTGGATGCTGCACAGAAAATTCTCCTCCAATAAGAGTTAAGTGGGATTGCTATAAAAACAATTCTTGTTTGGGAAGTAACTACAATGCATGGCTTTCCTACTGACAGATTCTGGTAGTGTGAGTGTGCCCACAGGGAACTTCAATGTCTGAGAAACTGGATCTTGTTTAAAGTCTTTCTTCTTTTTTTCCCAGGTTCTATGTTCTCAGGCTTTCAAAGCCTTGAGGCCCATGATAGCAAAGGTTTGGGGTTTATCTGGAAACTAAGAATAAATTCTGCTGTATTAAATAAGCTGTACTTTCATTTGTAGTCTTAATCATTGTCATCTTTCTTTATGCTCTCTGGTGGGAGTACATGGCTGTGAACTGCCATAAACCCACAACATTCTCAGTGACTAGACATGGTTTTCCATTCCAAAAAAAGTCAAACTGTGGTTTCCTCAAATTTCAGCAGAAAAGCTGAGAGAATGAGTTGATGCTTGGGGGAGCTTTGACCCATTTTAGAATCCAGGACACAGCACGAAATTTCAGAGATGTTTGAGACCAAGATCATGGGTCAATATTCTATTTGAAAGAACCATTTGAGCTGTTGTGTGTTTGTAGCAGGGCCTAAAGCATGCAGAGCACCTTCTGAAGGAGGAAGAAAGATCAGCCTTCTCATCCTGACAAATTAGCAGCTGCCAATGCATGAGCCAGAGCGACTGCAGGAAAAAGAGCAATGGAATCAGGCTCTGCTTAAAGGTCTGAGCCCACCTAAATCAGTTTTCACAGGGCTGTCATGGGCTGTGAGCTGGTAAAGAGCACACAGACCTGCAGGAGATGAGGCTGGAGCAGTTGCTGCAGGTGAGGTAGGATGGCTGCAGTGAGGCATCCTCAGGTGAGGAGTGTGCCCTGAGCTTCTCCCTGCCCTGTGTTAATGTCCAGCTGCTCCCCAGGTTGGTGCCCTCTGAAGATTCCTTAATTGCTATTTGTTAAGCACTTGGAGACCCTCACAAAAAGGAGAGTGTCATTATTAGAACTGCAGTTGTCAGAGATGAGGACAGTCTGTTAATCATTAAATCCATCCCCTGCAAAGGCAGGACCACTGTCCCTGGGAGAGAGGCCAGGCTCTGCAATGAACTGCAATGCCAGGTTGGTATGGAGTAATCACCCAATAACCCACCAGCTGGTGTCAGGGACCCTTCTGGGCAGGAGCAGCCAGGCCGTGGGTCAAGGGCTCAGCACTGTTAGAGCCTGACCAAGAGCTCCCTCTAATAGAGGTGGTTGGAGCAGCTGTGCCCTGGAATAATCTCCTTGCAGCAGTGAGGTGCTGGGCAGTCACAGAGTCAGCAATCAGGACAACAAAAAACCTTGGCTGTATTTGAGCTGTTAAAAGTGGTGCCAGCTTCCAGGATCTGCGGTAATCCAGATTGACCACCTGGATGCAATGAGGCAATAAAGTGGTAGGAAATTGGTCCAGGACAAAAATGGAAGTGAAAATCTGAAAATCAAGATAAAGTTCTGGTTGAGATTTGCTGGTTTTGTTAGTTATCAGCAAGAACAATTTTGGGAACACAGTGGCCCAGACATGAGCACAGCATTAGGATTACAAGGGGGACAGCTCACACGTTCAGCACAGTTGCAGTGTTTGTAAGCAAACTGAAAAGGGCCCTTGGAAGTCTGTCATCTCATAAATTTTACTATCAAAACTCATTTTTCTAAATAGTCTTTTCCAAAAAATTTTTCCATGAGGCATGAGTAGTTCTGTAAGATCTATTCAGGGCAACCACAGCTCATGTGATGTTCACATGGATCCCAGATGATTTTTAACTTAGCAGGGCTGTCACATAAGGCATCCTGCAAAATGATGGTGATGAAAATACGTCACACCCAGCGCTGGGCTGTGAACAAGGGGCTCCCTGCACCATGAGCTCACGTGTGTGACACAACTATCAGTCAGTGCACAGATGAGAGAGAAACCTTCCCTATAAGCCACACTGCTGTTCTGTAGGGTCTACAGGAGCATTTATTGCCCAGAGGATCCAGCCTGATGACCTATCCTCTCTTTACTGGTGAAGGCCCAATAAAAAGTGTGCTGTCATCCTGAAAGTGACAAATGGGGCAGCTGGTTACTGAGCCAGGAAAAGCAGATGTGAGGCAGTTATTGCTGCTCAAACATAAGGGATCAGCACAGCTTTAAGGATGAAAACAAATATGAAAATAAGAAACTTCTTGGGAGCAAATGGGTGCTAGACACAGCAGGTACACTGAACTTCATGAGTCCACTTCTACCCAGGAGGGCAGGCTCTGCCCCTCTGTTGGAAGGACTTTCCTGAGCTCTGGTAATCCCATCTGCTCCCCATGGAGACCTGGAGAGAGGTGCCTGAGGCACAGGGGATGGAGCTGACTCACTGCTGTGCTATGTGACATTGGCCAAGCCTTTCTCGTGCCTGGCTGTGGCTGTGCCACTCGGGCTGGGGACTGCAGCTCCTGGCAGTGTCTGCAGCGATGGGAGCTTTGCAAGACAGCCAGATGAGAGATTGCAGCTGGGGAAAGGAGGATGGAATGCAGGGGGTAAGAGAAGGACATCTCTGCTGCTTGCGGGACAGATGCGAGGGTAGGGAGAGGACCCTGGCCACCTCGCAGGTCTGTGAGCTAAGCCTGCTGACCAGCTGGGCCGGCAGCAGACGATGTTTGGCTGAGCTCCTTCCCCGAGCAGCGATTCTTGCCGAGCTGCCGTCTCTCCTGCATCGCGCATCACCGCGGGACACGCTCGGCTGGGGAGAGGAGAGATGGAAAAGCAACGCGGGCAGCAGTGAAAGTCTGCGGGCAGCAGCGTCTGAGCACACATTAGGGCAGCACAGGCAGCCAGACCCGACTCTTTTGTTTCCCTGTGTCACTTCTCAGTCCCGATTAGGAGCAAAATAGGGCACGCACACATCTGACAAGCGAATTCCTTGCTGGAAGGGGTTCGGTCATGCATAAGACTGCTCAAAATGAGGCCTGGCTTTCAGGTTTGGAAGCATGGAGCATGACCTGGAAGGGACAGCTGGTACGTGCACTCTTACTTATTTTCCCCTTTTGAGTTTTGCACCAGTTCTGGGTAACTTTGAAGAGTTTTGGCCAAGGACAAACAAATGGATGACTGTCCCTTTCCCCAGCAGCCAGACCTCGCTATTAGTCTATCCAGCTTCTAATAAACAATTATGCGAGGACAGGACAATGTGAAAACATTATTAATGTCTCAAATTCGAGCACTCAGTCAAAAACCGGAATGGAGAACGAAAAGTAGGAGCGCGGCTTTCACTCAGCCTTGCGCAAGTACTTTGATACCATTTTAATGACGAACTTGCGCAAGTTTTTCCTCAGGACTTTTACTTTGTGTCCTCTCCTGTAACAACCATCTGGAAAGCGCAAGGTAAGAAGTGATCGCAGCGGTTCGCAACTGGGAAAATCCTAGAAATCCTCGCGGGAAAGCAAAGATCTGCCGCCCCCCGTCCCCTGGAGCATCTCCGGTGCCGCGGGGCAGAGCAAAGACGATTCCAACCGGGGGGTTCACCCTCTCCACGGCCCGGGGGGCGCGGGCACGGACTCCTCCCTTGGGGAAAGTTGTCGGTGGG
>NW_005054317.1:3473368-3480050 GCF_000277835.1 Geospiza fortis
CCTCCTGGGCCGGAGCCGGCTGCAGCCGCCCCGCAGTCCCTGCCCTGCGCTAAGCGCAGCGAGCAATTGCGTGAGACTTTCCCAAAGGCACCGCGGAGCCGCCAGCGCTCCCTGCGGGGAACCCGCGCTTGTCCGGGGCAGCTCGGTGTCCGATTGACCCTCGGAGAGGCTGAGGTAGCTTCGCTGCTGGGGGACTGGGGCAGGGATCCCCTCCTCCAGCAGCTGAGCATCCTTTGGAGCTGCTGAGTGATGAGTGGAGTCTTGTTCTGAAAGTGCAGCGTGTGTTTGCCGGCTGCCAGCGTGGGAAGAAAAAGCTTGGACCCTCCTGCATCTTCCCTCTCTGTCTGAAAGGCTGCTCAGATTTACCTTTCTTCCCCCTGGTTTGCCCTAGGTGAGGGCACATCCGTGCTGCCAGCCCTGCAGCGCACAGGTGAAGGAACACACAGGTAGCTCTCCTGTTTGGCTGAGGAAGAGGATGGGAAGAGTCCTCCTATGCTGGATTAAAAAGACGCCACTTCACATTCGTGTACACTCCACAGTCGCTCAACAGGTTAGCTAACAGGCCTGGCTAATGGGCTTGTGATTTCCAGGACAGGACTTGAATTTAGTGCCAAGGAGCTGTTGGTGCTGCCGCAGCCACCGAGGCTGGTTGGACGGGCAGGAGGAGCAGGGCTGCAGCTGGACAGCCGGAGGTGTGAGAGGTGGAGGAGCTCCCCGAGGTCAGCTCCAAGTGCAGGAAGGAAGGGAAGTTTTCCTCGTGTTGCCCAAGAGATTCCTTAGGGGAAGATTTATTTGTCATCCAGACGTGTGGATCCTAAAAGCGGGGGTTTTGCTCTGGCTTGTGGTGCGAGGGTTTTTTTTTCCCCTGTACTTCGTTCAGCCCAGCTGGTAGCTGCAGACAGAATTTCTGGCCAGCTGGCAGGACTGTCACCTGAAGTCTTGTCCCTGGGCTCGCTGATGAGCTGAGATGAAGGGCTGCAGGCACTTGTTTCATCCTTGGAAGCTCCGGAGCCAGAGCAGATGCCAGCGATGGTGTCGGAGTGGAGCGGAGCCTGTGCAGTGCCCCTCCATCCCCTGCCCCACAGCTGAGCCACCAGAGCACAGTGACTTGTTAGTCCCTTCCAGGACTCAGTAGCAATATTCCAGCAAACACTGTCAAACTCCCAAAATATCCAGTTTTTGTTAAACAAATGCCTGTTTTCCCTGCTGCCTTCAATTCACTGGGAAGTGGTGAGGGAAACTCAGCCTGCTGGTTTCCCTGCCCAAGTGGGAGGGGGAGAAAAGCATGAAGAAAAGTATGAGGAAATTAGGCAGAGGGTTTTTTTACATACTGATTGTTTTAGCAGAAGTATTAAAATACAGCTTGTGGTGTTGCAATGTGATCAGTGTTGGTGGGTGAAGGAAGGTGTGTATAAAACCCTTCCCAACCAAACAATTTGTGATCAAACTTTTTGTTGTTTTGGAAACATGAGTTAGTATAAATAAAACATGTGCTGGGAATAAACTGCACATGACAGAACTTGGTGGTAAATGTGTCTCAGCTCCAGGATATGGTCAAAAGAACGGGCAGAGAGCTGAGTTTTAGCGTGTTGGTTGGGCTTACCTGGAAAGTGGGAGAAAAGGGTTCAAAACCCTTTTCTGTGAGTCAGGCACTTAAACCTTGCACTGTTCCCATCTAGAGCTGAGAACCAAGCCCTTGCTTACTGTGGGGTTGTAGTTTCTTCTTTTTTTTTTTTCCTTTCTCCATATTTTTAAGAAATGCTTTATTAGCCAAGAATGTGGAATAGAAATAAATATTTGGTTTTTAAAATCACTAAGTATTTTTGTGGTCTGGAAAGCCTGTCAATGGTAGCCTGGCATCTGCATGCTGCTCTTTGCAAAGCACAGCTCTCCCTCATGTATCAGAATCAGAAGCATGAAAAAGAAGAGTATTTTAATTAAAATTCATTACTTCTGTGTTGATTAAAAATCTGATGATGGGAATGGCAACTGTCATTCAACAGGAAAAGTGTGGCACTAGAGCAGACAGCCGAGGAGTGTGCAGATAAGATTGCAAACATGTTTTTACATAGTTACCCAGATTTTTTTTTAACGTAATAGCTTTTTACAAAGTTCCCCAGATTTTCCTCCTCCTCACAGTTCGTAGTTTCTAACTGATTGGTGCTGAAGTGCTGGGGCAATATTAGCCTGGAAATGTATACATTTTATTGCCTGTCTGTTTTGTATGACATTTACAAGGCTGGAAAAACAGGAAATTTACTATAAGTCAGTCATCTGCAAGCATGAGCGGGAAAATAACGGTTCTGACCTTGCCCTTGGTGAAAGAGACGAGGATGGAAATGTAGGTGGAATGGGCCATGCATGGGCTTTGTCATTCAACCAGAGTTTGTAAATTTACAGTTTTGCTTGCAATGGTTTTTTGTTTTTGTTTGCAATGGGTTTTTGTTTGTGTTTTGGGGTTTTTTGTTTGTTTGTTTTGGGGTTTTTTTTGGGTTTTTGGGGTTTTTTTCTTGCTTTTGTGAGTGGTAAGTTTGAAAAGTACATACAAAAAGGAGGAGCCTCTATGAAATCTCCTAATAGAAATACTGGCATTTAATACTGGTCATATGGGATTTCTTGGTCCTCTGCTTACCCTGGGAGGAAGAGTGAAGAAGGCTAAAGAACTTGTATGGAGCTTTCCTTTCCTTTTCCCCTTATGCCCCCTTTTTTGTCATTCCAAAAAAGGGGGCATAAGGGGAAAAGGAAAGGAAAGCTCCATCCATTTTACTTTTGAGAATAAAGCTGTGCCATTGTAGTTGCCTGTTTTGGGGGAGACAGAGGAAGAATCTTGCTGCCATGTGTCTTTGTAACTTTCAGAACTGTCAAATGTGTGAAAAAACCTCAGTTAACATGTAGTGCTTTTGTGACTGACTGTTTCCATCTTACATCTGTGCCGAAGTTCTGATGAAATTGGCAATTAACTTCTGTGGAGTTAATAAATGCATTTTTATTATTACTTGGTCAGAGAGTATGGAATTAATAGATTGAATTATAGGAGCAGTGGTCACATATTCTAGTGTAAAGCTGGCATTGCCTTAACATAGTTATTTCCCAGCTGTACTGTGAATATTGTAGCTTCCTTGAATATATTTCACCTTTGTGAAAATAGCTCACTTTGATAAATTGATAATTGATTGCGTTGGATAGATCAGGTATAAACCAGGCACACCATTGCTTCTCATGGATCTTGGTTAACAGATTCCAGCACAATAGAAGTTTGTTGTGCCATCCTCCAAAAGAGAAGAATTAAGACTGTATCTGTAAAAAATAGACCATGTTTGTTTGAGGAAGGGTATCTGGGTTTTCATTCTCCCTCAGTGAGAGATTTCCAGGTTTTTTGCTCCTCGGTTTGATGACCTGTGCCAAACCACACCAAGCCAGATGCTTGGTATGGGAAACTGTCAAAGTTAATATGCTTGTAAATTAAATTGGTTTTTGCAGTTCTCATTTCAATGCTTTGCTTCCCTAAAAAAGTCTCAGAATCCCAAGCTCCTAATGACCTATTGCTTTGAAACCAGGAGGTGCTGAGAGCAGTTTATGCAATTAATAATTTTGATAGGACCTTGCAGCTGGGATGATCCCATGGAAGGGAGGAGTTGTGTGCTTGTGGGGTTTTTTTAGCCCTGTACAGGGCAGACAGGAGCAGGCATGATCCCAAGCAGAAACAGTCACTGTTTACCCAGTGCTATCGGCTGCATTTGTTTCTTTTCAAACATTAACTCGACCCTAAGATAAATCCTGAAATACAGTGCAGTGACTCAATGCTTCAATGTCAGGCTGGCATCTGCTATACATGAGATGTTAAACTCAGTTACATAAATTCATGTGAACAAAACCAGCTTCTTTCAAAAAGTTTCCGTGAGCTGGTATTTGAGTATTTTTCCTTTATTTTCCTGAGAGAGCTTGTGAGACAATTTCTGTTTGTTATTTTGGGATTTTTTGGTAAAACATTTATTAAGAAAAAGAAGGAAGAGTTGATGCATCTGTAGATTCCTGTGTGTTTGGTGGTTTAGCACACACAGGGAAGCAGAGTGTCGCTTTGTGAGTGGTGATGCTGAACATCCCACACTCAGTGCCCAAGCCTGGTTCTGCAGAATCCCAGCAGTGAGTGTGGAGCAGGGCTTGGGGGTGATGTTCTGGGCCAGGGAAGGGAGAGGCTGTTTAGAGAGTGAGCTCTTGCTGTTCCTAGTTTACCTCTGCAGCATCACACACAAGCTCCAGAAAGTGTTTTCCTCCAGTCTCTGCTAGCTCAGTGCCAGTGAATTCTCTCAGTCATTTTTCCATCTGACCCAAATTCTTTTTGGACCCAGGTGGGTTTCAAGTGGAGAGAAAGAAGTGTTGCCATCTGAACACCTCAGAGATGTTCTTGTATTTGGGATTTATAAGGCCTGTTTTCAACTTTGACAATTGGAGTAGTCATGAACGAAATGTAAAATAAAAAAAGCAGAATATCTTCTTGTCACTTGGAGCATATTTTGCTACAAATCAGTACAGCTGATTTTTCTTTAAAGCAGTACTTAAAGAACTGCACTTAGTAGTCATGAAATGTGTATATCTTGTATTAAAATACTGCCTTGAGCAAGACCTTATCTTGACTGTGCCTGAATTTACAGTGCAGAACTTGCCAGCATTTAGAAGTTGATCCTGCTTGTGGCAGAGCAGTCATCCGTCCTCTCCAGCCATGGAGTAGCACCCCAGAGATGGGCCAGAGAGCCCAAAAGCCACATTGTGCCTGTTACATAAATTTCCAGGAGTTAATGTGATACTTCTCATGGCATGAAAGGGGGCTATGCTTTCCAAAATGAAGTTAATCTTTCCACCCATTGAGATGGGACTCCTGGCTCCCTCTTTATGGCCAGTCAGATCACAGAGCAATTAAATCACAATTATGGTCTAATTATGAGCAGTCATTCAACATCACTGCAAAATAAGATGTTAACACCATCCTGCGTGTTGTTCCACGTTTTTAAGACCGAGTTACAACTCCTGCATGAGTGAATTATTGACCTGCTATCATGAAATTTAAGATTCATCTTCCATGTTAGAAATGTAAGATTTTTTTTTTAACAGGTTTGAAAGCCAAACCTGCAGTAGCTCCTTGCATTCCTGGGTTTGGGATTGTCATTTTCTCCTGGTTCAGCTCAGGCTGTGATCATTCATGCATCTCTTCTGGCTGTTCCTGTATCTCTTGATCTGATGCCTGAGAAACACACTTGCTCCTTTGGCACAGGGAAACATTTGCCCCAGGGCAGCTGCATTAAGGTGTAAAGATATTCAGAGCAGCACTTTTGTGGCTGTGCAGAACTGATGATTTGAGCCCTCTCTCATTAGATTTCAGCATGGCTCAGTTTGAAGTAATGTGGAAGCTGAGAAGATGCTGCTGCCTCAAGGGCTTTTTTCTATTGCATTAGCAGGGTCTGGGCTGTGGGCAAGGACAGGATCTTTGGGACCTCTCCTGAGGTTTTTAAAAATAATTGACCAAGTTTTTTATTTGCATTCCTTTGCTTAGCTCCAGACACGAGCTATGCCTGCTAGTTATTTCAGGTGTTTGTATTTTTCTTTTTTCACACTTCCTCTGACTTTGACTGGAACTTGTAAATCAAAGCATTTGGTTTTGATCTTTGTGTGCTGCAAGTGACATAAATTTCTTGGTGAAAAGCACAGAGTAGTGGTTCTGTAAGAGCAAGTGCCATGAATTTATAGAAGGACTATGAAGAATTTGAGGTAAAATGTTAGCTGAAGGTGTAGGGATCCTTGCTGTGAGCACTCAGTGGTACTTGGAGGGCTGGTACTCAAATTCTGCATCCTGTCTGAGCTCCTTCCACCTCCCTGTCCCAATTCCTGCAGCAGCAAAATGCAGATCCTCCTCGTCCATATTTCTCCAGAGTTTTTCTCTAGCTCAGCTGTGGAAAAGATTTATTTTTGCCTTTTAGAAAGCGAGTATGAAGTGACCTTTTTGCACCAAGGGCACGGGGCTGGGTCACCCCCCCTGTGATCCCTGGAGATCCTCTCTGCTCCCTTGCCCTGTCACCGGGGGCATCTCCTGCAGGATGGGGACAGCAGCAGCTCCTGAGTGACAGCACTGCTGAGCCTGCAGGACCAGGCACACCATTTTCACCACTAGCATCACTTCCTCTGTGTCTCTGGACACTTGGTGTTTTGTTTGCTCAGTCTGTGGTTTGGTCTCTGCCTCAGTGTAGCTGTGGTGTGACAGGCAGGGGCTCAGAGCTGGCAGCACAGGAGACCCACAGCATCAGATGGCTGAAGGTTGGGGCTTCCTGCAAGGATCTGGTGTTGGGAAACAGACACAAACCTAGGCTGGCATCCAGATTCTGTTATCTGCTGATCTGAGAGAGAGCTGTGGAAGAGGCTGCTGCTTCCAGAGCAGTTTGGCAGCTTTTGCATTGCACTGGTATGTTGGCAGATTGGGATGTTTATTTTTTTTTTCCTCTTAATGGTAATTTTTTGCATTTCCTTCTGAACCAAATAGGTGGGCCAGCATCTCCCTTGGCCCTGCAGGAGCAGTATGGCTCAGGGCAAATGGGATATTTTTGTTGAGATCCACCCTTCAGTTTCCAAAGGTCACACACTCCATCCACGCTTCCTCCTGTGACATTTTAAATGGTTTCCAGAATTATTCCAC
>NW_005054317.1:3480060-3514887 GCF_000277835.1 Geospiza fortis
GCAGGAATGATGGCATCATGATTCTGTCAGTCCTGACTCTGGCATCATTTTGTGTTAGGAATATTATTTTATTTCAATATTGTTTATTTTGTGTTTGTAATATTATTTAAACCTTTTTTAGTAATATTATTTTAGTAATATTTAATCACTAATTAAATTACTAATTTTTAATAATATTATTTAAACCTTATTGTTTGTTTTGTGTTAGTAATATTATTTAAACCTGCAGATTTTTTTTTTATCTGCCCCTAGTAGACCTTGGAGAAACAAAACAGTTTTTCCTTCAGGTCCTGATGTTTTGGGTTACATTTTTACACACTTGGCTTTTGGCTAAAGACAGTTCCAGTTTTTATGGTTGTGAGGGTTTGTGTCATGACTTAAAAGAAAAATAAGGTTTTAAAAATATTTATTGAATTTCATTAACAGTCCCTTATTAGACTAAACAATAATGCTTACTACACGGTGTGAAAATAATGCAAAGTGCCCTGTCTTCATAATGGAACAGGAAATCAAAACAAACAAAGCCTTTGGGATGACTTGCAAAGTGGAACAGATGCCCTTACAATTGCAAGGCATTTGAATAAGGAATCAGTTTTGCATGGTTTGCTAATCCCTCAGTAAAGAGTTCATTGTCTTGGATTACACGTCTGTAATTTTGGAGCCCTCAAGTCAGTGTCTCGGTACAATTAGAGTGGGAAGAGAGGGAAGAGACTGACTTCTTCATATCCTTAATCTCTGGCTTGTTTTTTAAGAGGAAAACCTCAACTCTGGGGTTTTCATTTAGTTATTAACAAAAAGCCTTTGAAAAAGAAGCTGCCTAAAATCCAACCACTCCCTCAACACAAACAAAGCTGGGCAGATATTGTGTGCTTTAAAAAAAAACCCAACTTTGATGTTCAACCTGTCTTATTGCAGTGGTACAGATCCTGCACCAAGTGGGTGTTAGACCAAGCTGATGACAGCCTCAGATGTCTCAGAGACTTTTGGATGAATAAGAGAGGAGAGTGCCCAAACAGGCTGAACCAGACAGGTGGGGACCTGGGCTGCAGAATAACTGCAAAATGGCTTTTCTTAAAAATAGCAGGAACATGCCCATCCTCCTCCTTTCCCAAAGGCTCAGCTACAGCTCCCAGTTAGCAATGTAAGCATCAGGGATACAGGTGGAGGTTCCTGAGCCTTGGAGCAATTCCCTGCAGCCCGGTGGGAAGCCAGGGGTGGCTGGAGCAGAGGTGGAGAGAGCAGCAGGAGATACACAAATGATACCAAAAGCTTTGGGCTGGGGAAGGGTTCCCCTGTTCTCTAGTGGAGTTGTTCATGCTGAGGCTGTCTCTAAAAACATCATCCTGAGTGTTTTCTGCAGTCCCACAGGAGCCCATCATCTTGTTGTGGCCCTTACAGGAGAGCTGGAGAGGGACTTTTTTACAAAGGTGGGCAGTGATAACATAGGGGAGAATGACTTCAATGCCCCTGGAAAAGTGCACGGTTAGGTAAGACACAAAGAAGAAATTCTTTGCTGAGTGGGTGAGGGTGGGCAGGCCCTGGCACAGGGTGCCCAGAGAAGCTGTGGCTGCCCCTGGATCCCTGGCAGTGCCCAAGGCCAGGTTGGATGGGGTGTGGAGCAGCCTGGGACAGTGGGAGGTGTCCCTGCCATGAATGATCTTTAAGGTCCCTTCCAACTAAAACCATTCTGTGACTCAGTGGTGCAGCTTTGCTGTTGAATATTCCATTAGGATGTGGTGCCTACAACATCTCCTGCTGCTCCAGGACAGCGTGTGGCCCCCCTGTGTGGCACAGGGACAGTGGGGGACGTGTGGCAGAGCACGGCCCTGGGGGAGCTGATCCCAGGGATCTGGGGATGAGAAATCTGCAGTTTGGCTGAATCTAGGGACACTGCTGTCTCCAAGCTGAGTCCCCTCTTTGCAGTGCTGCTGCCTGGGGGACAGCACTGAAGACAGGACACCTGATGGGGCTTTGGCAGCCACTGGTCCAGCCCAGGCTTTGCTCTCTCCCTGTCCTGTGGGCAAAAGAGGGATTGGTCTGGTGCAAAACAAAGAATCACGTTCTTCTCTTTTCCCTGGTATGCATTTTTCCTTAAACAATGAAGTGACTAATATAGAATATCTTCTCCATGTGCTCTGGTGGTGGTTTAGAGGAGCAGCAATAGCCTGACTGCATGAGCAAGTCCAGAGGTTCTGCTGCCTGCTCAGCAGGGACTCTGAGGATCACAGAATCTGCTGTTTCTGAATAAAATCAGTAAGTTGTTTACTTAGTGGGAGGGGATGGCTTGCTTTGTTGTTGTTAGATTGTCTTTGCTGGTACCCCAGCAAAGGCTGTGTATTTGTTTGATGTGCAAATAGCAAACTTGCTTAGCAATGGTATATAGTGTTTTGTTAACTTGTGTATAGCCTGTGTGCACTGTGGGGTCCTCCCTGTCACCTACTGTCTGCTTTTATTAATCAGACTGGTTCCAAGTGGAGATCTGAGCTGCCAAATGCTTTTATACATGTCCTGTAGCTTTCTTTCTATTTTTTTTTTTTTTTTAATCAAGAGATAAGGGCATGCTGAGATTGTTCCCCCAATCTCATGTGGAGCTATTTTTGTCTGGACTAAGCTACAGTCTGTAAATCCCTCCTGGTGCAGGAAGCTTTGTTTGCTCCAGGTGGAGTGAGGCAATTAAACCCCCACTGTCTGTCTCTGGCTTTCTGTGGGAGGTGTGGAACTGCTCTGGGCAAAATCCAGATGGGCACTGAGGATATCAGGGCTGTGCTGGTCCAACGGTTGGCTGCTCAGCGAGGTTACATAGAGGGCAAAATTTTATATCTACACACAACCTGTGCAAGAGGAGGAGCTTGTGAAAATATTGTGTCACCCATCAAAATAGTTTGAATTCTTGGGTGAGACTCTGAGAATATGTGGTGGTGTGTATTTATGAACATAAATATATTTAACTTTTTCACTTTAGCATCCCTATTGTCAAATGCTGCTTCAGTGAAAAGTTCCAGAATATCCTTTTCTTCACTCTTAATTTTCCTTTATAATGGAAACTAATCCCATGATTTCAGCAGCCCAGGTTGCTGAACAGCAGTGCCATGGGTTTCACCACAAGTGCTAAAATTCGTTGTTGGCACAGCTATTTGGAAGCTGAAAAGGAAGAGTATGAAACCACCTCCATTCTGGCTGAGAGCAGTTCCCATGCCCATGATCTCATCACGAGATGCAGGAGCAGCCTCTGCTCCTGTAGAAACAGAGAAAATCACTATTGTGGTGATGCTGTGGTGAAACTGTTTTGGTGATACTTGTCCTGTAAATCATCTGCAGGAACATGTTGGTTTTGAGAGATGGTTTTGAGAGATGGTTTGCTCATGAGACCTCAGTGGCTTTCAGGTTACATGATGCAGCTGCTGAAGAAGAGCCAGATTCCTTTTCCTGACCAGCACTGGGGGCAGCTGCTACCCAGACCTTGGTCTGGCCCCTGTGAGTCACTCCAGGCGTGCAGGAGGGAATTCCAGAGTACAGCTGTAAACTGCACCTCGGAAAGGTGCCCAGTTTCACTGTGCACAGAGGCCTCTGGCACGTTCAAGGCCATAAAATGGCATTTAGCTCCCTCATTCCAGGGGCAGGGGGCAGTTACACTTTAACACAGAGTCATTCCTTTGTGAGGATGGGGAATGTGGTGAATACCTGGATGCATGATGTCAGTCTGTCAGGAGTGATGGGTTTGGGGTTCTCTTGTGCCAGGCAGGGCATGGACCTGAGAGTTGTCCCTGCCTGGGTGTTTACAGGAGAAACATGAGGGCTGTGGAGAATTCAGTGATGAGGGGAGAAAGCCAAGCACAAAGGCTGTGTGGCTCAGTTGCGATGTTTGAGACAAGGGCATGGACCCACAAGTCTTGGCTCCCTCTTGCTGTGCTGTGGGGCTCTGCTGCTTCCCAGATCCTCATTAAAACAGGGGAAAAGTGTGAATTGCCTCAGCTAGGGAACAGCTCCCTTGTTGCATTGCCAGGTTGTCCTGCTCAGGTGGAGCTTTGCCACAACAGTGTTTCCATAAAATACCCTATAGTTTGTTGGTTTTATTTTTTTTAAATTTGTGCTTATAAAACCTGTCAAAAGCTAAAATTTTTATCTGCAAAAGAGATGGATTAGGGACTAGCCAAAGCTACTTTTCCATTTATTTTTATTTTCTGTTGCCAATTTTCCAGTTGTATTAGTTGATGCTAGAAATACCCACGTATCAGTTTTTCCAGGAGCTGAACACAAAGAGGGTTTTTTTACATAGTTCTGTGCTGGGATAGGCTATCTTGGTCATATTGCAGACTGGCAAATTCGGATGTGCTGAAGTTGTTGTGCATGAGAAAAGCCCCAGTAAAAATGAGAGTGGTTAAATTTAAGCATGTGCTAACGTAACACATTGCAGAGGGCTTTTTGTATCTTGTCTGTAAAAGATGCTATAATCAGCACTGAGGCTTGCCTAAACCAGTGTGGAAATTGCTGTTTGCCTAAAAAGCCGGGCAAGTTGTCACAATCCCAACATTAAAAGGCTGCAGAGGATTTACCAAAACCTATTTCCAATTGATTTAGTGCAGCTGATGTGCAGCTCAGCCTGCTCAGCTGTGTCCTTCCAGGACCGTGGTGCTTTGAGCTGCTCTGAGTCCCCAGACCAAGTGGGTGAGCTGGCACTGCATCCTGCTGTGATGGCTCTGCCTGCTGTCCCCCGGGGGATGCTGAGGAAACAGGGGAGCCCTGGCTGCCAGCTCTCGGGTTTTGTGTTGCTGGAATGGCTCCTGAGGTATTAAAAAGTCTTTTTTCCCAGCCCATGCTCAAAGAAGAAGTTGGGATTTCTCAGCTCTGGTTCTCAAGGTTGTTTCTTTTTTCTGACCTGCTGAGATCTGTCCAGCAGGTTGGGTTGAGGCACACACTGACCCCCTCTTGGGGTGGTGTTAGTTTTTTATACTAAGAAGTACATGTACTTTATTTACAATAATTTTCCTATATCTATCACCTATGTTAGACAGTCTGTCTCTACCCTAAACCAATCCAGAAGTGTCACCTCCCAGCAGAAGATGAAAGACAAGAAGAAGAAGAAGAACAGGACATGCCCAGATTCCTCCATCTTGCCTCTTGAATGCCCGTTCTAAAATCCCCAAAATTCTACTTTTTCACCCTGTGATAAATTAACTATCATTCTACTCAAACCCTTGTGGCTTGTAACTCTTGGCACAAAGTTGGTAATTGTTTCCATGGGTTAAATCGAAGGCACAGGTGTCTTTGACTCCATGCCAAGGTGTCTGAGCCCCTTGCCAGGGTCTGGAGTCCTCCAGGGCAGCCAGAGGAATATCCTGGGTTCTGACACCCAGGCTGGCTCTTCACAGTTTGCTTTTATTTGCTGTATTCTCCTCACAGTTTGCTTTTATTTGCTGTGTCCTTTTCCCCGTGGGCAGCCCGGATGGGATCTCACCCCTGGCAGGGAGCACCAGCATTTTTTTCCACGGTGCACTTGAGTTGGCAGGGAAGCTTCCATCAGCTGCCTGGCTGGAGCCTGGCTCAGGATGTGCTGGATACAGTAATTCCTCGGTGGATTTCTGACAAAAGAGTGTTTCTGCTGCCTGCAGCACCTCCTGCCCTCCAGGCCCTGGGTGTGTGCTCAACAGGAAGGTTCCAAACTTTCCTTCAAAAAGCTAGGGGCTTTTTTAACAGACTTAATTAAAGCTGGTGTTCCTCTTTTCCTGTATTAGTTGCAGGTGGAGGTAGGTTTTACAGATAATAGGTGGCTTTTGATGCTGTTCTGCTCTGGCTACTCCATTTTTTTAAGCCTGTGGACTTTGTGAAGCACAGCCTGCTCCTCCCTGAGCTCTGGCTGAGGAAAGGCTTCCCAACTGATAGCAAGACCAATTGATAAACCAAACTTCATCAAGGCCTCCTGAGGACAGAGCTTTCAAGTACTGGGACACAGCAGCAGCACTGCTGAATGCTGATAGCTGTGTGAGCTGGTGGCAGAAACAGCAGTGAATATTTATTGTGTGCTTATTTCTCCTCAGAGTCCCTGATGTAGAAGAGACTTCAGCATTATGGTCCATTGTAGTGGGTCACGTTAGGGCTTTTTGCCATAAAAACATTGTTTCTAGCTCAGGTGTAGCTAAAAGGTGCTCTCAGCCTCAGTTCTCCTTCAGCTGGTTTTGCACTTTGATACCTTGTTATATCCAGTGAGCTTTAAGTTGTAACATTTACAGGAAACGTGGCTGAAGCTTCCCCCTCTTGGAGGTGAAGATGCAATATTTGCAATATTTGCATTTCTTAGCACTGGCTCACATCGCTGCCTTGGAATCAAGTTTTAAAAAATGACAGAATGGTAAATGCATTGTTTTCCCCTTCTCTCAACTCTGCATTTCCTCTGCACTGGTCAAATCAAACAGCAGTGACATTTCAAAGTCTTCCTGAATGGCAGAATTAGAAATACTCCTTTTCTAAGGAGTCTGTGAGAGGAGGTTTAAACATTGCATGCAGGCGTTCCAGTAGGAAGTTGTTTGACTTGTCGAAATCTCTCTTTTACTGCACAACCTCGATTGAAAATGACAAATTGCTTAAAGCAGTTTCCATGTTAGACTTTAAAAAATTCAGTTTCTTTCCACCCAGAACACGTGGAAAGCATTTGTGCACTTGCCTGACTGTTTCTCTGTCCTAAGGCTCACACTCTGTGGCTTTGGACTTCGTGTAATTTTCACATGCAGCTGCTCAGGTTTGTTTTCCTCAGCTTTCTATGGAATGGGATTTTCTCCTGCCTCAGCTTAGCTGTGAAAACTGAAATATCTGCCTGGTTCAGACTTTGGGGACCATGGAGTGAGCAGAGGAGAGACACTCCAAAGTCTGTGCTTTTTAGAAGTGATGTTCAGAGCATTATAAAATCCATAATTTAAGCAGGAGAGTCTGGATCCACAGCCAAGTTGCTGTAATGTCCTTTAAAAAGCGTTGAGAGGTGTTAATGCTTCACAAAATGACAAAGCATCTTTTGCTTAAACATCCTCAACTGCTTCCCTGTAGCTGTCACTGTAGCAAAGGACATTTGTGGCAGGTACCAGATACTGAGCCAGGCAGTTGGCTGTAACTGCTGTAAAAATAAAAATTGCTCAGTTGAAAAGGTTTTTTCTCTATCTTTTTTTAAAGAAATATTTCAAGTTGTCCTTGTGCTCAGGTGGCCCTGCAGAGAGCAGCACTCTGTGTAGCGTGCATCCCATGAGGATGCATTGCCAGCCTTGCATCTGGGCTTGTGAAAGGAGAGAGGGTGCAGAAGAGAAGTGGGTCCCCTTAGCAGTGTTCAGTAAATGGCAGGCTCCAGAAATAAAGTGGAAATTATATTTCTGCAGCCTGGACAGGCTGAGATGGGGCTTTCTGTGCTCTTCCTTTTGCCTGGAGTGAGTTGCAGCAGTGTATGAATTTGCAGAGCTGATTTTGGTGGCTCTGATGCAGTTCCTGTGGATGGAGCTTGGTCCTTCCCCAGGGCCACGAGCAGAAGGTCGTGTGTGTGTTTGTGTGTGTGTGTGTGTGTCCCCTCGTGTCCCCTGGGCTGGAGGGCAGGCCCAGGGCTGCACCCAGCTCTGTGCAGCTGAGGGCACAAACTGTTCCTGCCTGGCTGGGAAGGTGCCTTGCCCCAAATGGCCTCAGATGAAAAGAGGCTAGCACTGCCCCATTGCTCTGCTTGAGACAGCCCCGTTGCTCAAGAGGGATGGTTACCGACTTAGACAGCAGTCAGGAGGGGATCTGAGGACAATCCAGATGCTTTTTCTATAACTCCCAGGCATGTCACATCCTGGCATTTCTATTTTTACCCACTTTTCCTCCAATACTTTCTTTTATCTGTTATGATTCCTTCAGTTTTGGCAGGTTTGGGCTGATGTAATATTTTAACTTTCTTTTTGTAGCTATGCCTTTATTTGCCATTTAACGTTTTGCTGCTGTGTTTTTTTTTTCCTCGTAGTGGTAGTTAAAAAAGTAACAGTTACAAATTTTCTGGGTTCTGTTGTTGTTGTTCTCTTCGTGAGTGGTTTTACAATTACAGTGTTGCTGATGCTGTTTAGTTTGGAGTAGGATGTTTCACAGCAGGCTCAGGTGAGCTGTCCTCTCAGCTGCTTTCCTGATGCAAATACTGGTTGATATAATCTGTTTTAGAAGATAGCTTTAGAAACAGGTGCCCTCTGGGCAGAATAACCCATTCCTGGTGGAGTGTCCTGGTCTCTCTAGGCAGAGGGCAGCTTGTGCCTGCAAGCTGGAGCCTTTATGTACCTTGTTTATAGTGTTTGTTGCCTTTTGTGCAGTATCAGATGCTGCCTTCAGCTCGTCTTGTTATGGGAAGAAATGTCTGATCCATTTCTGAGCCCTGCAGAGCTCCCTGATACCAGGCATAAAATATTTTTTTAATGGGCATTAAGCCTGCCTTGCTGATCATGGTGTCTCTGGCTAATAAAGCCATTGCACCCCAAATAGCCTGCAGACACAGATATCTCTTTCAGAACCAGCTTCTTTAGTTATGTAACAGCGTGAGAGCTTTAATCCCTTTCCTCTTGGAAGCAGTCTGGATCCCTTTCTGTTTGTCCAGCAGCCAGCATCATCACCAGCAGGACTGGGCTGCTGCTGTGTTTCCACAGTTTCATACCCCTGGTTGATAATTAACCAACTTCTTTACTCATGGTGCCATGTTTGCTCTGACCTTTTTTCTTCCCCGCTCTCCAATTGCAATCCAGATTAAACTCAGCCTCTTCCCAGCAAAACACTGGAGTTAATATTCCACCAGAGGTGTGCTGATAAACCCCTTTGTTACCTGGAACAAACTTAGCTCAGTGTGCACAATTTAATATCTCAGGTCAAAAGAATGCACAAAATATAGGTGCAAGTGCCTTTAAAATGCAAGCTGAGCTCACAGGTTCAGTCTCCTGATCAGCAGTGTTTGTCAAAACTGACATACCAGCAAGTTTTTCTCTTTGAGGGGGGTGTTTGATTTTCAGAGAATCCAGACCCACACTCTGTGTGAACTTGCACAAGCTGGGAGTGGGGACAGGCTCTGGCTTTGTTCCCTGTCCCTGACAGGGTGGTGGCTTTCAGAGGGTGGGTGGCACCAGGGTGCCTGGCTGGGGATGTGTCCTGGGCAGCTGTGGAGCTTGGCAAGGTCAGGTCTGGAGGCACCAAAGGCAGAGAGCTGCTGCAGCCCACTTGTGGAGCAGGGCTGAGTGAGCAGGGCCCGTCCCTCTGCCAACGGGCAAATGGTTCCAGGGTTTGGTGCATTCCCAGGTGTGGCCATGGCAAATCACACAGCATTACAATTAATGAACCCTCACGCAGTTTTAACTAGAATGAAAGCTGTTGCAAAACTTACGTACTGAATTACACCAAAGCCTGTTTCACTGGGAAGAGATGGGTGTTTGTCAAGCCACTGGGGCTTAGCTCCTGCATTGCTCCCCTTTCAAAGATGACATGTTTTGATTTATCTTCCTTTCCCAGAACCTTCTTTCAGCCTTAGAAAAGCAAGGCTTATCATCACTGCTGTTGGGAGCCTGTGCAGCAGTTTGAATTACTGCCTTTCCCTTTCTGGTGCCATGTAAGCCAGCATAAATCTGTACATTACACCAATTTACATTTGGTGGGATTTGTCCTGACACGTCCAAAGCTTCTGACTCTTGATTCCTTGTATGAGCAACTCCTTTAATATGGAGCCCTGGGGACAAGACCCAATTTAAAATAAAGTTGTGCAGGTAAAAGCAGGAAGGCATGGACTGTACTTCTGTGGTCTGCAGCTGAACTAACTGAGGAGTTGAAATCCTGCTCTGCATTTCATCTCCTAAAGGCAGTGCCTGCTTCTGGGCCAAGACAGAAGCTGCTGGGTGTGGGCACCCAGGATCTCACAGCAGGAGGAGGCTGGGAACAGCAATTCCTCAGCTGCTTGCAGAATGAATCTGTGTTGCTCTTCTCATATGTATTCCTTTTATTTAGGTTAGCCTTGCTTTTTGAATTAAAATATGTATGCACAAACCACTTCAGGTTCTGGTTGATGTGGGTTTTGGGTTGTTTAATTATTCTTTATATATTTTTTACCCTGCCTAATGTGCATTTCTCTGTTTGAGAAAAAGGTAGTTTTAAGTAAAGTGCAAACTATAAAACTTCCATTAACTCCATCAAGGGGATAGGATAGCAATGAGCCCCAGCAACCTCTGTGAAATACCTTTTGCTTGAAAGTTTACTACACTGGCTTTAAAAGATTGAAAGCTTTTTGCCCCAGATGAAAGGAAGGCTTTGCTGTAAAACCCTGTTCCTTACTAATCTGGCTGTTCTGGAGTTAGATGCAAACTAACTTGCTGTGTGCTTTGTAAACCTCTAAGGGAGAAGCTGGACATGTGTGAATAGCTGAGTGATGTATTAAATAAATGAAGCAAGGAAATGTGCCATCATCACTTGATAGAGACTTCTGTCACTTGGGACTGATTTTTTCAAAGGATCTAATTTCTAATTCTAATAATGAGATTTTTAAATATGTACCAAGCCTCTTAAAATCAGTATCTCTAAAGGGCCAGATTTTAAATGACACCTAAAATATACAGGTTTCTTATAGAGAATGTTATATATATGCACATAGAAATTCATCCCTATAGAGTCTACAACTAGAAACTTTTGGGGAAAAAACTTACTCTATTGCCAGTTCTGGGCTAACACTTTATTTTTCTTAGATACTTTTGTAATTCTTTTTATGGGTACTGAATCACTTGTGTGATACACCACGTTGCAAACAAGGGCAAAAGTTTAGCAATCTGCTGTGCAGAAGGGCTGATTTCATTGCCAGCTGCTGATTCTGGCTGTGCAGCTCTTGTACCAGCCAATTAAACCACACTCATTACAGCCTTTGTGGTTTGGAAGTGAAGTGTTCCTGCCTTTAACTCGTAGTTTTACAGGATGTTGGTTTAGGCTGGAGGTTTGCAAAGCTTGAAATCTTATATTTTCCTCTGCTGTGTGCTCCAGGGGTAGGGGAGGTGAAGAAGGAGAGCTCCATGGAGAGTGGAGTGGGAAGGTGAGGCTCTGTCTTAGAGCACTGTGAACCTGCAGGCACCTCCTAAAATTTTCATGAAATACCTTGGTGTCTGTGTGCCAGGCTGCCACAGACACGAATGGTCTTGGCTGCAATGTTGGTCCTGGAAAAAAAGTGTCCAGTGCTGTAGGAAGTGCTGAGCGTCCCTTCCTAAGCAGGTTCCTTCAGCTCCCCAGCCATGGAGTTTTGCCTGCCACCCTCGTGGGGAAATCCTGCCCTGCTTGGAGGCCAGTCTGGGAAAGCTGCTGGGCAAAGATGGGAGGAGGCAGAGATGGAAGAGGAATGTGACCCTCTGAGCTGCGACTGGTGACTGAGCTATTTTAAAGTCAAACTTAATTTTTAGCTCTCCATAAACAAATCTCTGTGCCAGCTTCTTGTGTAGCTCTGAAATCACTTGTGCCTGCTGTGCCTTCTGTGGGTGCCACAGGGAGCAGAGCTGACCTCTCCTTCCCCAAATGCCTCTTGGCACTCAAGAGGACCTTTGAAGAGCTGCTTTGCAGAGGGATAAACCCTTCAGGCTCCTCTGAAAGTTGCATGACAGCTTCTTTATCTGGGGGTAAACAGATCTGATGGGTTGAGTAGGATGCAGGTTGCTGTGGGAGCTGCTGTCCTTCACCCATCCATCCAAGGGACTGCCTTTGCCCCCTGTACTCTCCTATTGACCTAGAAATGCAGTATTTTCCTTGGAAACACCACGTGCAGCATGGGCAGGGAAGCAGCAGGGATCCTGTCCCTCAGGAGGGTCAGTGATGTTTAGTTTCCTTCTGACATTACTGCCCTGTTGATTTTAACTTGGAGACTTCAGTGAAAACCACACACACTGCTGTGAAAATTCATACTCAGTAACGAGTAAACAAGTGATCCAGCAGTCTGACTGAGTCAGGAAATTCCCTCCAGACCTTGTGGGGAGGAGGAGCTCTGCATTTTTCTTGTCCCTCGTTTATTTTTAGTCTTGCCTCTAACATTGCTGATAGTGCCATTACAGCCCTGCAGATTAAAGCCCCAGCATGGGGTGGAGTTGAAAGAGCCATGCTGCAAAGCAGTCAAAACCTCCAGGATTTTCCAGCAGTGTCATGCTACAGGCAATTAATTTAGTCCATTATTTGCCTGCCTGGGCATAGCTCAGTGCCACAGTTCTGTGAAAGTCTTTGATTTCCTTGTGCACCTCTTGTCAGAAGCCACATCTTCAGTGACTCTATCCTTGTGACTTGAAAGGGATGTGATGCTAATATTTTGGGTGTAACAGCTGTATTTTTAGGCTTCTTTCTCCCTCAAATATATTTTGCCTTTGCTCTGAGGGTGTGTTGTGTTTCAGAGTGGAAAGACAAGAGTTTCAAGTCCTGTACAGCTCCCATCACTGATAACCTTGGTCTGAAGATGTCAGTAATCCCCACAGGGTTTGGGTGTCTTGGAGGAGCCACTCTTGGCAGGAGCACCCATCTGCAGGAACAGATGATTTATCCAAGAGCTCTTGGCATTTCAAGGAGGCCCTTTTCTTGCCATGGCTGGCTGTGTTAGTCTGAGTCAGCAGGAGGGTGTTTAGGTCAAGGAATGATTGTTGGGTTTTCTGAGTCTTCATTTGCTGACCCGTTAGTCAAAGCCCTCAGACGTGGCAGAGGATGTTGCTCAGGACTGCCTAGAGCTTGAAAACTCTTAGAAATAGCAATTTCTGTAAAGAGCTGGTGTGCAGTCTTGGTTCTATTGCATCCATTTCATTGGAAACAGTTTTACCCAAAGGATGAATCTAAGGTCATTTATCTCCTCCAGCAGTGGAATCTGTACCTGGTCTGTGATGAGAGAGGTGATGGAACAGACAAAATTTCACTGTGCAGGTGGGGAAGTGTCGCTGATATTTTCGCAGGACAAGGCTTGGGGAGCACACAGAGCAACACTGACAGTGCAGGACCCAGAAACAGCATCCAAAGCTGGGTTTGGGCTTTGGCTTTGGGCTTGGCTTGGAGGGCTCTCATCACCAGCAGCCTGTCTGTCTGCTCCCCTGGACAGAGCCCTGCCCTCTGGGAGGGCTGGAATGGGAAGGTGACTGCTTAGCCCTCTCCAGCACCTTGTGGATTTACCTTAAGGCATGTCCTCAAATAGTGACTGGGGAGCTGATTGTGGAATAAGGACCTGGCTGTGCTCAGGTGCGGCTCTGCTGCTGCTTGGGTTTGGCCAAAATGTCCCAAATCTGCTGGGTTTTGGAGAAGGAGGCTGGTCTGTCCTGGGGAACCTGAAGAACGGGTTTGAAGACAAGACCTGCTGCTTTGCTGTTTGGGGTTTTTGTTGTAGACTTCTGCCAAGCATCTGCAGGCTCTGATCAGCCTCTTTGTACCTGAGCAGCTTTAACAAAACCTTTTTGTTTTCAGTTGAACTGGCTGTTGGGTTTGCTTTATTTTTAAACTAAGCAAGATCTCTGGGGGCTGGTGCCAGTGGAAGTCTCTCTGTGATAACATAGAAAGGTTCTCAGTTAAAATGCAGCTGAAAAATAATTTAAAAATACAACAATGTGTGCAGGGGTGGTTACAGAAACTGAGGAGATCTGTTTCTTTGCTTGGGAATCTCGGATTAAAGTCTGTTGTTACACGAAAATCCAAATGACAAGTTTTATTCGGTCTCCATTATTCATGCAGTGAATACCTCTTAGGGCTCCCCATAAATATGTCCTTTTCTAGACTTACAATGAGTAGGCAAACACTGTGTGTTTATACCAAATGCTGGAGGATTTACAAGTAACTACTATGTAGTTTGAAGTAACAATATACACAGTGTATTGTGTATTTTTGTATTTGGCCTATGTTCAATATAAGATTAAATGCATGGGCTTTAAAAAAAAACAAAACCAAAGACTTTCCAATGCTGAAAGCAAAAAAGCGTGATCTATAATGAGGCTTTACAGTATATAGACTTTTTAAGGGCAATTTTAAATTTCCTTAATATATTTTCCATGTAGAAGCATGTATTTTGCACTTCAAGTAAGATTCTGTTGGTTGCACTTAGCAGCAAACAGCTGGGGATTCTAGGGCCTTAACCACACAGCAGCTGCTAATTAAAAATATATAATTCTACCCTGATTAGCTTATAATGATTATAATCCCCTTAAATTTGATTATTACCACAGCGTGGTAACCTCAGCCACCCCCTGTTTCATTGTGGGGCCTGGGAGGAACAAAACTAGTAATTTAGAGCTGATATCTGGCTCCTGAAGGATTTCTTCCCAGAGAGCAGCACAGGGGAATAAAGGCACCCTGTTCCTGTGTGGCTTTGGACATGCCTCTTTGGAGTTTGGATTTTTTTGTTCATCTACAACAGGCAAGCAGTGCACTTAGTTCTAGGCAGGAGTGAATTTTCTTCAATGCTACTTTGGCTCTGATGAATTTATTCAGTTTATTCTTGTTTTCTGATCTGAATTTTCTCTTTTCTTCTTTTCTTCGTTCCTTTCCTTCTTTCCTTCTTCTTTCCTTCTTTCCTTCTTTTTTTTGTTTAAACCGCCTGGTCAACTTTGCAAAACAAAAAAGCTTTACAAAAACATAAAAGTCATGCTTTCAGCCCTAGGATTGCTTTGCTTTCATCTCGTGCCCATCTGCTTATCCTTTGCCAGTTTTTTCTCAAAATATTTTGTAACTCTCGATAGCAGGGAATGGCCTCCTTCTTTCCTCTGCAGCACCTGGGTGACATGGTAGGGCAGAGCAGTAATAAATAACTGCTGCTGGAGAGCAGCTTGGAAACCCTGAGTTCTGGGCAGTTTTTTCCCCTCTTGCTGCAGTCCCAAGACATGAAAAGAGGCTGTGTCAGAAGCCTGTCAGAGAGATGCCCTAATCTGAAAGTGTCAGAGTCACTTAGAGTTCACCTCTGACTTCAGTGTCTGGTATTAATGGAAGAGCTGAAAGGCCAGTTTTAATATATACAGGAGATAACAGAACCTGTCATTAAAAAAAAAGAAATAACATCTCCCAGAGCACACAGAAGGGGCTGCATCAGTGTGTTCATTAAGAGAGGGCTTGGGCAGGGGAAGGCTGGAGCTTGTCCCAAAGGTTTGGTCACCAGGGCTGTGCTGGCCAGTGTGAGCTGAGTTTCTCCCAAGTTTCTCTGTGTTGGTGGGACATCTAGATAGGTCTAAAAATTAATTATAAATTATGCTGTATCTTGAATAACAGAGCCTGGATGTCTTACTGTGTAGCTGTTGTACTTCAGACATCAGGGCAAGCCTAGGTGCCTCATGCAAGAGATTAAGGAAAGAGTTTTATTTATTTTTTTTTCCTTAACATCATTCTGCTTATTCTCCTTAGCTTTTTTAAATTGCTTGCTTTGTTGGTTGTGGTGTTTTGGATTTCTATAAATTTATTTATTGAGATTGACACAAGCATTTTAGTGCATTTTTTAAAAAAAGTATATAATTTATGCAAGATTTTGATGCCCACATGTTCCCTTCCAGTTTCATTCCACCACATATGGGCATTTGCATACAAATAAAAGGAAATGTCTTCTGTGTGTGTGGATAATTGATAGCCATTCCTTAGGTAAAGTCAGCTAATATAATGCTTGTTAATTTTAAAGCTCTCCTGTGGTTGGCAGGGAGTTGAAGGAATCGATCAGGCCCTGAGAGATGCAGTTCCTTGCAGCTCTGAAGGATGATCTCTCTGAGAGTCACGAGTCCACAGTCAACTTCTTCTTGGGTAAAACAGAAAATTTCAGTGATTTCTAACTTTGCTTTCCACTGTGCCTGGGATGTGAGATGTCTGTGCAGAAACAGAGCAACAGAGATTTATGGTTCTCCCGGTGAAGAGGCGACGTGCACTGCCGTGACATCTTGTATCTCAGAAGTTAATCACAGCTTTTCTCTGTGTTGCTGGGTTACACTGCTTTGAGAAAAAACAGAAACTGCTATGAACAGTATGAATAGCTGAAACCACAAGTCCCACTGAGATTACAGCCAGCTCCTCCTAAAGGAAACGGATTCAACCACCAACATAGTTTTTCATTAGAGGATTTTTTTTCTGAGCGAACAAAATACCCCTATTGTGGCATAATTGTTTAGTTTTTGGAGATGTAGGCAGAGTTGCAACTACATGACTGGTTGAAATAATAATTCAACTAGATGAGGGGGGAGGGCACAGAGACATTTGGCTTTTTATTACATTTTGTAGCATGTTGCAGACTAATGCAGAAGGTTTTAATTTTCTTGGTTTCTGTGTGTTTTGGCTCTGCAAAGGGGGGAAGGAGGAAAGTCTGTCTTGCATTTCAGGACAAATCTAAATCTGATGGACAAAAGTTTTTGCGATCTGATTGAAACCTTTTGTTGCTGAGACTGAGTGACTCTACCAGGCTGGCATGGCTGAAGTGATTTCTGTCTTGGATCCAATGTTTTGAACTGGTAAAATGTATTTACTTGTGGTTAATGGGAAAGTTAATACTTTCATTGTAGCAATATGATAATGGCAAAAAACCAAGCTCAGTTATAAGTGGGGAAATGAAGTATAGAAAAACCATGGAAGCAGAGTTTGGGCCCACAGATATAATTTAATGTAAGCAATTTTTGATTTCTGGTACCTTGACCTTTCATACCAGAAACACCCAGAGCTGTACCCAGTCCTTCAAGATGTGCAAAATGATGGTGATGTGATAAACCTAATTAAACAGAAGATGGTGAAGTTTACGATACTAATACTTGTCATCTGAATTTACTTCTGTGTCTTAGTTGAAGGCCCAGAAATTGCTTTGGTCCATTCTTTTCCTGCCCTTGTATTGACAAACTACATCACTCATCAGCAGAAGATGTTGCTGTTTCATCCAGATGGGCTCATCAGAAAGCAACATTTATTTAGGGGTTTAGGAGGTGCAGACAGTTAGGAATTTAAAAATATGATCAAAGAATGGGGGATCTTGGATGTGTGGTTGTTTGTGAGAAGAAAAGACAACAGTTTCCAGAAAGCGTTTGAATATCTACCCACTGGAAGCTGGATGATTTAAACAGCACCACTTTGGGATCTCTCCATCAGTTATAATTTTACAAATCGCCGTGGTGTTCCTGTACTGTCTAGGCTAAATGTAGCAACCATACTTGAGGAAATTTTTAAATACAGGGTTGGCCAGCCTCTGCTTCTTTGTAGACTTTTCTCATGGGAATTGTCTGGCTGGTTACACCATGACCACCAAACATCAGACAATGCAAGGAACTTCTTCCCCTTGCCCCACTTTATTTCCATCTCTCTTCCCAAAGGCAGTCCCTTGGAGTGGAGGCTGTGGTTTGCTTGTTTTTTTTTTTTTCTCTAGGAATTTTGTGAGGAAACTCTTGGACTTACTCATAAAGGCCTTTCTAGCATCTGATCTTTGCTAGAAAGTTTTCCAGAGAAAAGCTGTGTACGTGTTTGTTCAGAATTCCCTTGGGAATTAATAACAAGTAAGGGAGTAAAATTATTTTGTTGATGTTCAAAAGCTGCTGAGCACCTCATGATTGTTTCCATGGCCATTGTTGGGTGGCTGTTAAAATGACTGCAAACTGTTGGGCTTGAAAGCTGCACTGTGAGCCTGCCCATGTTTAGGGCCTCTTTTTAGGCAGGCTCTCACCAGAGCTTTGGAAAGCCAGTGGCATGCAGTAGGCACTCTGGAAAGTAAATAATGTCTTTTCATAACTCTGGATTTAAATACTCTCATTTATTTGGTTTTTAATGTTTTATTAACCATCTAAACCAGTTTAGATTGCAGCTAGAGATTCAGCAGCAAAACCAGACAAACCAGTATGTTTTGCTCCCCTGAACATTTGTTGATAGGAAGATACTCCAAGCACTCCTGCATGCCCTTGCAGAGAGCTGGGCTGGAGAGGAGCAAGCACAGAGCCCTGGCAAGCCAGGCAGAAGGTGAAACTCCAAAAGAGGTGGAAAACATCCAGAGAAGACATGTACTTCAAAAGGAGTTTTTCTAATGAAAATAATCCATCGTGAGGAAATGAATATATTTGAGGCTCATTCAGTGAGTGGGAATACAGCTCGAGAGAAACTGATACAAGTAAACTCTGAATTGAAGGGGAAGTTAATACAGATAGTTGATTAAAAATAGGACAGAACTTTAAACTTCATAAAAAGAACAAATGAAATGTTTCCATAAGCAAAGACAAACCTGTGAAAGACAAATCAGAATGGGAAATAGCAAGGTACTCATTTAAAAACAAACAAATAAACCCCTCAAACCTATTAAAAGCAATGAAGAAAAGGGAAATTGCTTTTAGACCGTATGAGATGGCTTGTGACTGTTGGTGCAGTGTCCTGTGACCACGTGAGATGTTGGAAATTCAGTCTGCTGTGCTTCTGGTCACTGCTGTCATCTGGAGCACGGGGATGTGCATGACCCCAGGTGATTTGAGAGCAGCTGTCATCCCTAAGCCTCTGACTCCTGCATTGCATGATTTCCTGGAGGGGGGTTGGGGTGAAAATTCAGGACTACAAAAAACCCCAAATGTACAATTAGATGGAAAAGTACCTACACAGCCAGTTTAGGGCCTGCCTGGCCCTTAGGTGTGGATTCACTGGGTGCAGGGATGCCCAAAGTGAGGAGCAGCCCTTCTGGAGCACAGTCCAGCTGTGCTGCACACAGGGACACTTTGATTTCTGCCTTTTCCCTGCAGTGTCAGCAGTTCAGAAGCAGGCACTGAGGAGGAATCCGAGCAAGGCTGTAAAACACTGCTGCCAAGGGCCTCTGGAGAAGCTCAGCCCTCCTCAGTGCTGCCTGGATTGGGAAAGCTGTGCTGGGCAAGTGGGCATGTTTGTCTCAAGGACAGAGGCAGTGAGCAGAGACAGCTCCCATCCCTGCACCTGCAGCAGGACAGTGAGGGGTTTATCCAGAGCTCCCTGCAGCTGTGCAAAATTGAGAACACTGCCCCTAAGGCTGCTTGGGGCCTGGAGGCCTCTGGGCTGTGTCAGGGCTTGGAAGAACCTCTGATTTATTTGATTTAACTTGCATAATTATGTGAGAGTGCTTGTGTGGGGTGTATTAACCATTGCAAAGCAAACAAAGTTGGTTTAGAATCATAGAATCATTAACGTTGGAAAAATCCTCCACGATGATCAAGGCCAACCTTCAAACAAATGTCACCATGGCCACCAAGTTTGTCATGAAGTGCCATGTCTCCTCCTTTTTTAACACTTTCAGGGGTGGTGACTCCACAACTTCCCTGGGGAGCCTGTTCCAATGCTTGACCATTCTTTCAGTGAAGAAATTTTTTTCTGATATATAACCTGAGCTTCCCCTGGCATACCTTGAGGCCATTTCCCCTTGTCCTAAAGGGGAAATGTTTTATCATCTCATGCAGCTTTTAACACAGGGGATGAGCATAACATTGTTTTATTTCTATGGTTTTTGAGGCAGAAGATTTTTAACCTGCAAACTGATCCCCCATATCTGCAGCAAGATCACCCTTCTATGCAAGGGGCCTGTTGGGCACAGCAGCAGCAGAATGTGGAGTGGACAATCATTGATGGCCCTGGGCTACCAGAGCCAGGTCAGAGCAGAGGCTCAAGAATTAACCTAGAAAAAGCCTGGGGTTTGCAGTGGTGAAGTGCATTTACCTGAGTGTCAGGGTGGTCTGGGTGTGAGACTCCTCACAGCCCCAGCTCCCAGCACTCCCATCAGCATGTAGCCTCAGGGAGTGGCAGGGCAGGGCTGTTTGCATGGATAAGGAAATGTCAGCTGGTGTCATATGGAAATGCATTCTTGTTTTTATACACACACACACAGATACTGTATGAAATCTCTATCCTGTTCCTCAGGAGCCAGCTTTATGAGGAAATGTTTGTCAAAGTGAAGGTAGCTGTGATGCAAGTCCCCAAAGCAATAAAAGAAGGTTCAACGTGCACGGCTGCTCCAAATGTAATAAATTGTGTCTCAGGGCTGCAGGTGTGTAGCAGTATCTGGGGTTTGGTTTTGGTATTTTTTGTTTTATCCAGTTGCTTCACTAGATCTTTAAAATGAGTGTGTGTTCTTGTCAATGTGCAATGCTTTTTGTAGGTACATGCTCTAGAGGGAAGATGAAGGTGTCTTACAGATCCTAGGTTTGTTCTTTCATGTTGCAGAGGCCATTTAAAAGTCTGGAGAGCTGCTCCAGGGACAGCACCCAAAACCTGGAGAAAACTATGTTATCACATGGGAGTGGGCACCTCATCAGCTGCATTCCTGGGAAATCTGGGGGAGAAGAGAGGTCACCTACCTGTAAATGGCAGCAGGCTTTGGTTTGGAGAAGGCTAATTGCCATTTAGAAGATAAGATATATATATATAGAGAGAGAGAGAGAGAGAGAGAGAGAGAGATAGATAGATAGATAGATAGATGGATGATAGATATTTTTCTATTGAAATATAAAAATATAAAAAATAAATTAAAAAATAAATAAGATAAAAAATATATTTTTAGAAATATAAAAATAAAAATATTTTAAAAATAAAAATATTAAAAATATTTTAAAAATGGATTTTCTACAGAAATCTCTGTAGTCTTCATATTTTTTCTGGTGTGTAAGAACAGCTGAACCTTAGGCAAAATGCTTGCTGACCTGGGAGCAGTCTGGTATCTCAGCTCCTGATTGATCAGGGGAGCTGCAAAATCCTCCCTGGACAGGGACATTTTGGAATCTTATCCCAGAAATACGTAGTGCTGATTTTCTGAAGTCATAACAACATGACAAAATTTTGCCAAAGTTTTTCCTTTACCAAAACTCAGTGAAGAAAAACAATAAACCAGGCTATTCCCAAATACATGTGTGATGGTCTTCCAGCAGAGTTTCCATTTGCAGCAGTCTTCAAAGATTTTTTTTTGGTATCCCATCAGCACACGTGGTCCTGGCTCAGAGCAAGTGTTGATATTATCAGTCCCTCCCCAGCTTAGGAGCTGTTTGTTACATTTAAAATTTTATTTGACTCCAAAATTAGCAATTTTGCTACAGAACTTTTCACTAGGTCTGCATTTTTTTTTCTTTTCTTTGCTATCCTTCTTCCCCTGCTGCATTTTCTTTGTTGCCAAACTGGATTCTCACAAGGTGCTGTTCCTCCATCTCACCTGAGGACTATATTGGGTTAGGTTGGGCATCTGTCAGCATTGGAGGTAGCTGGGTTAGTCCCAAGCAATCCATTGCAATTTGCATACTGATGAAGGTGGGGCACTGTCTCTCATTTAATGTTGTGAAGCGAAATAATTATTTTCCCACCCAGTGACCCGACGTGGCTTTATAATTAATTTTTGTAATTGGTGGAACACATGTTTTCTAATGATAGCAGTCAGTTGTCTGCCAGGACAAGGTGATGTATTTACCACCAGATTGCTGCCTTTGACTAAATCACCAGTTCTACTCTTTGAGCACCGGATGATCCATGGCTCTGTGTCACAGCAGCATTTAATTGACTTACAGGCTTTACTCAGAAGTTCTTGGCTAGCCTTGTAAACACCACTTCTCTGAAAAGTCATTTGTAGTAGCTGGCAAGCTCGGTATAAATTTTGTGTGAAATATTTTTTTTCAATGTTTGCAGGTGTTTCTTTGCCTCCCTCCCAGGGGAAAATCTTGTTCTTGTAGTGTTTGTGAAGCAGGGTTGTTTCTGCTGTGGGGCACCCTTATGTGCAGGAAGGACTGTTAATGGAGTTCAGTGTGTGTAAGTATGAATATATTTGTATTTTACATCTCCATCTCTGCCAAGGAGAGGTGCTTCTGGTGCCAAGAGCTGCCGAGGGGTCACCAGTAGCTCCTCAGGGCAATGTTTAGCTCAGCTCTGGGCATAAAACAGCTGAGCAGAGTGTGGTCATCCTTGAGATGGGCATGAGAAATTAGCACTGATTTGTTGGATAAAGATTGCTTATCCAACAGTTCAAATCTGATAGGGATGAAAAGTTGATTTCCTCAGGTGATTTCCAGGTTTTCTGCTTTGTTGGGAGCTTCTGTTCAAAACTGTTCTTATTTCTAGTGTTCATTATCTTTCCCAACAGGGAAACCACTTTGTGTTTAGCAAAAGGGTGAGGCAGAATCACCTTTGATGAAAATGTTGGTTCAAAGCCATTTCATTACAAATCAGTGCAAGTTCCAGCAGCCCTTCAGCATTTTGCTTGCAAATGTCAGCAGACAGCCTGAGTGATGTGCACAAACCCCTGGAATCAAGCTACAGAATGCTTAAATAATTAAATATTACCTTGCAGGTGAGGACCTTGTGTGGTGGGAAGTAAATGAGGATGATAGAGCTGTAGGGTCTCCTGGTCAGATGGTATTTTACAATGTGAAAAACCATCTTTTGGGGACTGGGCCCATGTGTACTAGGTCAGAGGTCTGTGGTGGCTGGAGATGTCCCTTTCCAGGCCACCAGGTCCATGGGAAGATGAAGGGAGGGTGTCCTGGCGTGACAATTTGTCCACATCAGTGGGTCAGGCCAGTCTGTGGGGTGGGGATTGGTGCAGGTTGAGTTTAGGGGAGGTTTTTTGTTTTGTCCCAATAAGCTGATGGGGTTTACATCATCTTGAGCCCTGGGGGAAGCTGTGTGGGTCTGGTTTTGTGCCCAAGCAGCCCTGTGTAAATTCTGAGGGGTATTTGAGCATCCTGCACAGACAGCAAGAGATGACAGTTCCTGACCTGGGTTGTGGTGGAGGAAGGCTTCAATCAGAGGGCTTGGTTTGTGTTTTTGCTTTTCCCAGCTGATGTGGCTGAAAACACCTTCCTGCTGCGTCCACACTGAGATCTCTCTCCCATGGATGTACCTGAGTGAGCCTTGGGAAAGGCCCTACAGACATGACAGGGAGAGCTGTAATTAATGCCCTGCTCTGAGCAGTCCTGAGTCATTCCCTGCTCCCTCCTGCTCCCAGCAGGGAAGGGATGAGAGGGAATTGCCCCCAAGCAATGGGTTTGGGGCTTGCCATGAGAAAGAAGGGTTTATGTGCTTCCCTAGAGGTGTGATCCCCTCTCATGCTATCCCTGGTGCTTGCTGCCCTGGTGTTGCACACCCCAGTTTGCTGAGCTGCCTTCCCTGCCTGCTCTGCACCTTGCCTTTGTGTGTGGCTGCACAAACATTTGATAGATCACAAACAGCAACAGGAACTGGTCAGACAGAGCCAGGATTGCTGCCTCCACCCCCTCAGTGACAATTTTGGTCTCAGTGCACATCAGACTGCCACCAAAGGGAAGGGGAACAGAGCTGAGAGCTTAAATACTGGCCAGAGACTCTCACCAGGAGGAAATGTACTGACTGCTGAAGCTGACTGTGGGAAAAATTGCTGCTATTTCAGATTTCAAGGTGTGAGGAAATTCTTACTTTGCCTAGTGCTAATTTGTAAATTGTAACCACATGAGTGTGGTTGTTGCAATTCAGGAATGGCATATACAACACTCTTGATGGATGCTGTGCATTTCATTTCAACCACATAACCTGCCTTGGGCTGGTTTTTAACATATCCCTTTTGAGCTGAAATTTTTTCTGGAGGTCTCTTTAATTTTGGGTGGCCTGCATGGATTGTAGGAACCCAGCACAGTAGAGATGAGTAAGAGGAGAGACAGTGTTATTTCTGAATTTCCTGTTCTTTGAAGACTGAGGTTAGATACTTTGTTCTTCTGGCTGAAGTGGAAGCCTATGGTTTAATTTTTCTTGAATATGTACATGTATTTCAAGTCTGTGCTTTCCCATAAGTGGTTTGCTGGCCTTTTAGAGGTTTCATTTCTAAAAAAACAAAAAAAGTTTAAAAAGAAAAGTTGGAAGCTTATTTTAGGCTCCAGTGGAATGGGTTGAAGAAGAGCTGTGGTGCTGCATAACATGGGAATCCCATCTCAATTGTGTGCTCAGGGCAGCTTTTGCTCCAGCAAAGTGCTCTGTTCCAGTGGTCTGGCAGAAACCCAACAATAATGGGTATTTTACTGCCAAGCAAATGTAAAATACAAACAGTTTTTGTGCAAGGGGGCCCCAGTAATGCCAGTCACTCCAAATCTTGCTTTTTTGAAGAATGCTTGGCCCAGACAAGAAGATTTTACCAAGCAGATTGAGCCCACCTTCTGTCGAGACAGGGCTCTGCTGTGGGCGCTCTGGGAGCAGCTGCAAAGTGCTTGTTGGAAAACTGGAGCAGTTTTCTTATAGACTAATGCTAAAATGTAAAAAATGGACATGTGAGGTGTCTGCAGCAAGAGGGTGCAGGGGATGAGATGTCTGTGTGTGTCTGGTGGTCTGGGCAGAAATGCTGGGAGGTGAATCGTGTTCTCACCTTTTTTTGAGGTTTTTCAATTCTCTTCCATGTTCATTGCTCTTTACCCCATCCCTCTGCTAAAAAGACACAGAAATTCAAGACCATCACACCAGCATCTGCTTGATTATTGCCTGGGCATCTGTGTCACCCTTGAGAAATCTTGTTCTGAGTTGAACATGTTTGTACAAACTCTCACAGCTCTGGACCAGCTGTCTGCTGCTGCCAGACAACCTCAGCCATTCTGCATCTGTCCTTGCCTTGTGTCAGGAGAGCTCCTTTGGAACTAAATGAAATTGAAGGGGGTTGTTTCATTTTGTGTGACAGCTCTTAAATGGGAAATTTCCTTTTTCCTTTCACTTTTTTAACAGTGCATAAGGTATGGTTCCTGCTCATCTGGCAACTTCGGCTGAGGCTGCCCAGCACTTTGCTGCATCTCAGAGTGGGGAATTGAATTTTTTGTGAGTCAGTTTCAGGAGAGATGAATCTGTTGGTTTGCAGTCCCCAACTTCTTGGAAATATCTTAATTGCCAAGATTTAAGGAAAGATCTGTGGGAAGAAGTTTCTTACAGAACGTGATTTTGTTTATCATTTTGCTGCAGTTACATGGCTTTTGATTCTTTTCTATTAAGGAATGAAAGTGAGTAAAATTTAGTTATATTTCCTTGGCATTTCCTCTGCAACAGTTCATTTATTATGTATAAATGCAGTGTTATGTATTCCAGGTAATTTATATAATTACTGTGCCATTAAGTGTGTCTAGTTAGAATCAACAAAATTAGAAAATGTGAAATTTCAGTGTCTGCAGTAGTGGTTGCCTGGTTATACACTGGATGGGATTCCCATGTGAGATACTTCCTTTCTCTTTTTTTTTGTGTCTGTGAACCTTTAACACCAGCATGAGTTGCATTAACACTAAATGATTAAACAGGAAAAATATTTCATTGGAATGACATATATGTAAAACATGACTTCTTTGGTGATGTTATTAGAATATTTAATGTTTTCATTTCCTGGCCTCTGGGAATTTAGCTATGCAGCTTTAACATTGCACTCCAAAGGAAACAGGGAATGGTTTCCCCCTTGTTAATTCACAGAGCTGCTTGCCATGGGGTGTTACTGAGGGCCAAAATTCAGTGTCTGAGACGATGCCAGTAATTAAATATACATGAACTGTTGGAGCAACAGCGATTTAAGGCAAAAATCCACCCGAAACAAAACCCAGCCCTCTGAAAGTAAGAATATTGGATGGGATATGTCTTCATGCTTCAGGATATAAATCAATATTAAGTTTGGCTTTGGGGAGAAGAAGGTTTTTCTGAAGCACATCAGGAGGAATTGCTGTCACTGCTCCACCCTGAGCCTCCCCTGCTCCATCAGGATGCTCTCCCTGCCAGCAGAGATGTTTAGCATGAAACATCAGAGCATCAAAGGCTTGTAAAAGGAAGGGATATATAAAAAGGGGATTCCTCCTTCATTTCCCCACTGTTTCTGGAGCTGTTTGCAGCTCCATTCTGGGTGCTGCTGTAACACCAAGAGCTGCTTGGTCAATTGTTGGAACCAAATAATCTTTCAGGTCTGTTCCAGCCCAGGCCTTTCTGTGATTCTGTAATTGTTATCCATCTGTGTTCAGGCCATGGTTTCCACCTAGCCAAAAGGACATAATTAAGGACTGCAGGAGTGCTGGGGGATGTCTGTTCCTGGGTGGGAAGCTCTGCTGAACAGTTTAAAAAATAATAATCTGTAATATTTAAAATATCTTTGTCTTTATGGGTTTTATGTGGCCATCAATCCTCATACTGCTGTGCTTCTGCATGAAATCACTGCCCTGGGAATATTCAGTGTTTTCAGCCAAGGATTATCAGGCAGCCCATGGATGTCCTGAATTCTCCCACACTTCCCTATCAGCAGCTGTCCAAGGCTTGATGGCTCTTCTTTCATTTATAAAGATTGGAAACATTGTCAAGCCAGGCTTTCCTGGGGTTTAAACATGCTTTTGGACTGTGTTTTCTTTGGAGTTTTTTGTAGCATTAGATTATAAAAACTTGGTGGATGAAAGTGGGTTGAATTCCAGCTGGCACCAAAAAAAAAAAGGCAAAGCAAGAGCTGTGATTTTTTTTTCTTTCATCCAGGATCCTCCCCAGGTACTGTACTGTTCTTGGTTTTAGAAAACAGTGTTTTTCTGCAGGGGTTAGAATTGGTTCATTCAGCCCTTAGGCCTTCCTTTGCTCCACAGTGGTTTTTATCAGTTCCAGTCTGAGAGCACAGTGCCCTTTTCCTTGTGAGAAAATGTGAAGCTGTAGAGGGAGGGGAAGGAAGAAAAAGAGCAGCAATGTTATTTCCTCTCTGAAGTCATCACCTACAGAGCTGGTACCAATGGCATTTTAATAGATGAGGTGCTCCCCATCCAACACTGTAATAGAAATTCAATGTGTGGAGGATCAGGGAAGTTGGGAAATAAAAAGCACAAAAAAGAAACAAGAAAATACTGATTTGAGCTGGGAAGAGGGGGAATGGCAAAATGTAATAAATGGGATAGTTAATATTCAGTGATTTAATGGGGTCCTGTCAACCTTGTCTAAGAGCTTTTGGATCCTAATAAAAGAATTCAGAAATGTTGGGTATAAACCAGCTGCTCTTCATAAAGCTCCTGTCCAGCCAAATTGTAGTCAAGGGTTTTTTAGATGTTTGCTTGATTGTACATTCAGTTTTTCTATTTGTTTTTAGAAACGGGTTTGGCTGCTATGGGATTGATCTCAGGAAATTAGGGTGACACATCAGTTTTGGGGCACCAATTTGCTTTTCTATGTGGGTGCTTTGCTTCTGTGGAGAATAATAGATCAGGCTTCAGCATCTGAGCAATTGCCTGAGCTTATTATTTAGCTGTGCTGGTTTCTGTGTGTGAAATCTCCATTTTCCCACAGATTCAGCTTGTGGAGGCAGCTTTGGGGAAAGAAATTACTTCAGAGCTTCGAAGAAACAAAAAGTGCAACTTTAACAAATTTCATCTTGGCCAAAAGCATTTAATACCAAGAATATTATAAATGCTTTCTGTTGGAATTGCTCCCTCTGGGCTGCTAATCTGGGAGCAATTCAGGCATTTGCTTCTGACCTTACCCCCTTCCTGGAGATCTGAGCACTTTGCTCATGAGAGTGCAGGACAAGGGAAGGAGGGGCTGGCAGAGCTGTTGTTTTCCAAAGGAAATGAAGTCATGTCACTTTTGGTTGGAATTGCAGCCTCTGCGATGTCTTCAGAAAAGGTGACACTCCTCAGAAAGGAAAAACAGCTGATGGGAGGTCCTTGAAGGTGCCTTGAACATTTGTGTGCTTTCTTCTCTGCCAGCAGGGCAGGCTGGCTGTAGCCTTATGTGAGTTGGTAGTTGGTAATTTTATCACTTCATCTGTTTGTTTTCTGATGGATGGCAAATACATCCCTTGGGATTAATTCCCCAAGGTTACACCTGCAGGAGCAGAACACAGAGCTGTGAAATCCCCAGGGCATGGGAAAGGTGGCCCTTGGTGTCCCTACAAACTGTGGTGTGTGATGTGGTCCCACGTCACCTTATCCTGCACAATCTGCATTTTCATGTTATTCTTTGTGAGGATTGTGGTCCTGGCAGAGAGGGACTGAGGCTGCACACCCAGGGACCTGCATGGGCCTGTGGGATGGGTTTCCACCTGCAGGGCCCTGTTGTTTCTGCACTGTTTTAAGTCATGAGAGGGTTTAAAAACCTTTCAGCCTCGGCAGAAATGTGCAAACAGTGCTGGAGCCAAGCCTGGCCTCTTGCAAATGGCAGCTTTGGGAGCTGTCAGGAGGTTTTGGTATCCAAAATGCTCCTTGGAACTGTTCTGGAGGCTGGGACTCACTGGGGAGAGCTTTTGTTCTGCTGGAGATAAGCACACTGCTGTGCCCCCAGCCTATTTTAGTGATCAGCTGCCTTTTGTTGTTGTTATTTTCTCCTTTTTCTTCCCCCATATGGAAAGTTTCAGTGCTAGTGGAGCACGGCAGTTTTATATACTTGTTTTTTGGAACTAATAAAAACTTCTAATGTTCCTCTCCTGAGCCCACAGCAGCCAGGCAGAGTGGTGCAGCTCCTGGAAGGGGCTGAGTGTGGGATGGTGCATCTGGGATGCTGGAGTTTGGATGTTTGGGTCTGTTAGTCCTCAATTTGCTCCACATACACCAGGCTTCATTTGCATTCTCAATGAGCCCTTGGCCTTTTGATGCCAAGCCTCTGCACACCCCGTGACCTGTGCAGGGGGCACCTTCTGCAGCTCACCCCTTGTGAAGGCTCAGGAAAGGTTAACAGAACTGTTTATCCACTTTTTGCTCAATTTTTTACTTCTTCCTGCCTTTCCTGTTCTTACCCAACCACTCAGCCTATGGGGGAGGAAAAAAAACACAACAGGTTTCCTTGCAATATTGGTTTGAATGTTCTGGAAAACAGGAATCGTGAGTCACTGGTCCTAAATTAACGTTTGTGTGCGAGGCTGAAATGACATGAAGAGATGGGTCACCTCTGGAGACAGGAAGAGTGTGGTAACATGCTCCCAACTCTCAAGGCTACAGTTGAGCTCTTCCGTTTATAAAATCCTCATTGGGAGCCTTGTAAACACCTCTGTGTACATTAGCCTCACTCTTGAATCCACAGCTTCAGCCTGGGAACAGCTTTTAAAAACAAACACCCCTCTTCTGTGGCTCTCCCACTTTAAAGTTTCTTTACATATCCTTGGAGCTTGCAGAGATCAGCAGTTTCTGGAGGAATTAGTCCAGCTAGGTTTCTTTTGCAAAGTGTAAACACAAGATTTCTGGATTTTGAGTCTTTCTGGTCTGGTTCTGAGCTACTTGCTGGCAGTAGGAAAATGGGTTTATCTGCATCTCACAGGGAATTTTTATCACTTGAAAGATACTGGGGTTTCTTTTTTTTTTTTTTCTCTCCCTTCTTCATTTCCACCTTTCCTAGACTCTGCCTTGCTGTTGTAGCTGGACCTCCTCCTTTCCAGTCACCTGGACTGGAGCACACCCGGGCTAAATGCTCCTTTAATCCTCTAGTGGCACAACCATCTGTGTAAATGTCCTCATCTGCACATGCTGTGGAGCCAGAAGAGATTATTCCAGCCAGCCTTAATTGCCTCCCATGGCAAGGAGGTCTGTGAGGATCCCCTCCTGACTTCTGAAGGGATATTTTGGCCAGGCAAGGTCTCCCTCACTAATTCAGTCCTCCCTTTGCTCAGGTACTGTGTTCTATTTTTGGGCACTGCTGGCTTTGGCTTTCTTTTTTCTCTTTGACAGAACAAAAACAGAACAATATTTATGCATCATTTGTGTCCATGCTGAGGTGTGTTGTTGTTGGTTTTTGTGGTGTTTGGTTTATTGGTTTTTTGTTTTTTTTTTCTTTTGTAGTCCTTGATCTTTGTCATTTTGGTAATCAGCATTAACCTGAAGGGTGCTGATTTGATCAAGCCCTGGAGTTCTAATTGGTTGATATTGTTTAAGAAGCCAAAAAAAAAAGCCCCAGAACCTACCTAGGTTAAAAACAAATATCCTAAGTCAGGATGAAATTCCTCCTTCACTGAAATGTGGTTTAGAAAAATATTTCACCACTATAATGCCTTTCAAGAGCTTGACCTTGGATTGTTAATCTTAAAACTATGCAGTGCAGATGAACTTTTTCTTTTTTAGAGAGGGAAGAAATGCCATGTTTCTCAAAAGACCTCCCTAGAATTAAAGGAAACAAAACCAAAACCCAGAGTGGATGATAAATGGAGCACAAACTAATCTAGGAGTTACAATGGAATTTCATGCCATCAGAATCAGCTTTATTTTGTTAATTTGCCTTTTTTTTTCCTTGCTGTCCCATTATTCTTGCTGCAATTTGCTATCTGTCAGTGTACACATGCTAGTAAGTGCTTTAATTCTGTGCGAGAAGCTGCAGCCTTGCAAGTTGAAATGCTCCATATTTAGCCTTGCTCCTGTGCCTCGTACCCAGATTTCATCCAGGCTGCTCAGCTTGGGTGGGCTCTGAGCATTTGGGCCAGTCCAGTTTCTGCTGTCTCAGAAAATAACTGCTGAGGTGCCAATTTCACACCTGCTGCCCCACAGACCTGTGTTTGGGTCAGGTTGGATCCCTTTGGACAAAGAGCTCAGCCCAGCCTCTCAGGAGCAGAGATGGTCACTCGCTCAGGCCATTCAAGGGACAGGAAAATGCCACTTTGGGTGCTGGAGCTGCCTTTGAGGGTTCAGCTGGATCACAGCAGGAGCTGCCTCAGCTGCTCTGAGCTGGGTGTGCCACTGGCTGGCCACGTGCAGGGCACAGTTCTGCATCCAAAATGCATTTGTGGTGGGTGGTTTCAGCCATCCAAGGAAAACCACACAGCTCTGTAGTGGTGTTCACAGGGGTCTTAGGAAGAGGGAAGAGAAGAGGATCTGACTCCATGTTTCAGAAGGCTTGATTTATTATTTTATGATATATATTATATTAAAACTATACTAAAAGAATAGAAGAAAGGATTTCATCAGAAGGCTTGCAAGGAAAGCAGAGAGAATGGAATGATAACACAATTTTGTGACTGACTGAGACAGTCCAGACAGCTGGACTGTGATTGGCCATTAATTAGAAACAACCACATGAGACCAATCACACATCCACGTGCTGTATTCTACAGCAGCAGATAATCAATGTTTACATTTTGTTCTTGAGGTTTCTCAGCTTCTCAGGAGAAAAAATCTCAAGGAAAGGGTTTTTCATAAAACATGTCTGTGACAGAGCTCTTGGTCAGGCCAGGGTGCCCTCCCTGCTTTGCCTCCGGACACTCAACATTGCTGCAGGCTGTTGGCAGCACAAACCCACTTCCATCTCTCCTGCTGTTCTTGTTTTGATAATCTGCTCTTCCTAAATACACTTTCTATAATTATATTTTTGCTGCCCAGCTCTCTTGACACTAGAGGAGTAAGACAGGGGCTGCCTGCACTCCTGGGCACAGGGTGGTGGTGAACAGGGTGTGTGGGATATCTGTGTCTTAAACAGGGGGTTAATGCAGAAATGGAGCTGAAACCAGCCACGAGCAGACTGGCAGGAGGAGGGAGATCAGTAGGAAAAACAAAAGGTTTTGAAGGCAGGGCATGCAATGGAGGAGAGCTGGCTGCCATGGCATGGCTGTGCATTTGGGAGAAGGAAGATGCTCTGTTCCTAATCCACCTTGGGAGGGTGGTGTGGGGCTGGGGGGCCTTGGAGGGGCCCAAGGAGAAGCATGTGGGTCACCCTGGCAGGGGTCTGAGCACTGTGAGTAGGGTCTGCAATCCCCAAAGACCTGCCAGCCACCTGAAATGTCCTTCTTGGGGCTGGCAAGGAGAGAGGTTTGAGCAGTATTGTTCTGGGTTTTAATTAAAAAGACCGACGTTTCTGTAAATGCTTTTTTTCAGGGGGGTCAGTATTTGTTAAGGCTCTTGCTGATGGTGAAAATTGGAGGTGACTTATTTCTAGGGCATTTAGTCTTCTACTGGCCAAAACTAAGGCAGGAAGCAGTGTGTCACAGCATTTGCCACTGGCAGTTCCCAGATTTTACCCTGTTAAACTGCACATCATTTCCAGTTACTCTTTACAAAAGGATGAGGAAATTTCTGTGTATTTATCAAGGAGTTTTATCCTCCAGTTTTTCTTCCTTCGTTTTGAGAGCTATTTTGCAGGACTGAGTTTCTGTGGAAAAATGTGCTGGGTTTTTAGTAGCTAACAAAACACAAATGGTGTGACACCAGAATTGTGGTGTGTGACACCAGGGGTGGCTTGATGCTCTTGCCTTTGTGTAGGGATGTCATGGGAATATGACACTTGGCTATGAGAAGGTTGATGTGTAACAGGGAAGAGTTAATTTCTAATGAAGGGGAAGACTTTGAGGGAAAGGGAAGAGAATTCCTATAACAGAACAAGTGGTAGAATTTCAGCTCCTGCAGAAAGCAGGCAACAAATAGAGAGATAAAGAGGAGAGGTTAAAACATTGCAACTGCAATTGGAAAAGCTGTGTTTGCTGGGGAGTCTGGGGCTAGAAGATGCCATAAAAAATAAATGAGAAACAGAAAAAGGAAACCTAAAAAAAAATGTACTTTTCTTCCCATCTATCCTGTACCAGATCCCAGTTTGATTTCTGTGTGCACCTGCAACCCAACTCAGACTGAGCAAGATCTGAGTAGGCAAAGGTCTGCTGGAATGGAAACATTAAGAAATTAGAATTTTTATATTATACAGAATTATTTGAAAGATTGGTTTTAAGTTTTTTAATGTGCAAATGCAGTTCTGAATATATATGAGGTGTTGTACATCTATATTAACTGTTTCCAGTTTGTTATTTCCTGTTGGTAATGCTCAAGGCCTTGTTAAAATGGGGTTTATTGCAATGCTTGTTCACACATTTATAGAAAAAGGGCATGTGTATAATCATCCATTTCAAAACGAAGCATCAAATGGCAGTTTCACATTAGAGTGTAACAGAATCTATGTTTGAAGGCTTTTCTGTGGTTTACTGGGATTTTTTCCCCTCTACTCTGAGCCCAGTGCAGCCTCTGCCTTTGTTCTCCTGGCTTGCTCACTCATTACTGCTTGCATCTCCAGCTTATAACAAAACAGTCAAATGCTGTGGTCATTCCTCTCTGAAACCTTTAATGAGCTTATCAGAAAAGAACTATAAATATGTATCTTGTACTTCTTGTATTGGGAGATGCTTCCTCAGGCCATGAATAATAAGGTTGACCCACCTAAGCTAATTACAGACTGTCTCACTATTCAAAATACTCTCTAGGTCACATTGCTAGGACTCTCTCTCCAGGTTAATGGTTTCTCTATAGCCTGAATATTGCCTTGGCCTTTACTGCCCTGATCACAAGTGCACTGTATGGGACCTTTTGCCGTGCCAATTTGGTTTTTTTTTTTTCTGCCAAAAGCATCATCTTTCCTCCTCCTTGAATGGTGAATCAGAGGGACAGGGCAGAGCTTGTCTGGATCAGGCTCTTTGGAGTCCATCCCTCAGTTCAGCACTGCAGCTGTAAATGCTTCTGCTGAGTGGCAAGGTGGAAGACAGCAAGTCCTAAATGTCCCTGGTAAATCTGATCATTTGTGCTGCTGCCATGATTACCTTTCAAATCTGTTCAGTGTTGTCTAGCAAACTTAACTCACCCTCTCATCTTCAGGAAAACAAATGTACCAGTTATTGCCTACTAGAAAGTGTGAGCTGAGCTGTGTGGTTTTTTTTTTTTTTTCTTTTCAGTGGGCTTGCTGTGATTTTGTTTTGACAGATTGAGCTGTGTTTCACTTTGCTTTCATTTTTCACCCTGTCAGAAGAATTTTTAGTGCATTTTTTTTTCCCTTCCCCAGCCTCTTGCTGTCTGTATGGATCAGTGCACTGAAGCAGTGACTCCCTCTCCTCTGCATTGCTGGCTTGCAGCCTCTCGTGCCACAGAGGCCTGAGCTGAACCTTCCCCATGGGAACCTTGGGTCAAACCTTGGCCATCTCAGTGGGCAGGAGAGCTACTAGGGGCAGGTGAGCTTCCAAGTGGGGATGGCTCAGGCAGTCTGAAAGTTTTCTTTATTTTTCACTTGTGCTGTGTTTCCCCTGACCCACCCCGAGGTGCAACGTGCCCTGGGCTGGATCAGCTCCTCTGCTTGGGGTCAGCTGTGCCCACTTGGTGTGGGGAGGATGTAGGGCTGTTCCCAGCTGCACAGGGTGGTTTGCTGAAGTTGTGTGTGAAGGTTTAGGGGTTCAGCTTCCCCTGCTGCCCTCAGCTGAGGGACACCCCTTCATGAGCCCCTTGCAGTCACTGTGGTGATCTCTGGAAGCTTCATGCCCATGTCCCATGAAGTGCTGCCATGTTAGAAGAATTCTGCTGTGCAATAACCAGAAGAATTAGAAAATGGGAGGGCTCGCCCCAAACTCACCTGACTACTGCCAGGCCTAAAGTGAGCTGGTGCTGAGAAGTTTAGTGTGAGTGAGTGACTGAGCAACACTGACTGAAGCCAGGGGAAGCTGAAGTCAGGTTTAACTGTGCCATCTTCATGGTGGCAGCCTCTGAACAGAGCCCTGCAGAATGGACTGTGACCAATGGGGTAAATCTCTTGGTGATGCTGCAGCCCCTGCCCTGGGGACCCTCTGCTCCAAGGGGAGCAGCACAGGAACTGCACTGCCAGCTCTGCAGCATGTGTGCTGCTGGAAAACGAGGGGCCAGATCCCTCCTGCACTGAGGGCAGTCTGGTGTCATAACCACCTCAGACACGTCTTGGTTTGTTCTTTTTTGTGCTTGTGCAGGGTGTGCACGTGGAGCTTTCCCTCCCCAGGCTCCAGGTCCCTGTGCTGCCCACAGCAGCAGGTATGGCTGGTTCCTGTGGGTCCCTGCAATGACACTTTGCTCCCGTGGCTCTCACTGCCTTGGGATGTGTTCTCCAGGGACCAGATACTGCTGCTCTGCCTGCAGGGAGCTGAAGTGATCATGATCATCTATCAAATTCTTAAGTACTTTTTCCTTTTTTTCTCTTCTGAGCTTGGATTTCTTTTTTTTGGCTGCAGTTTCCCTTGTTTTATGGGCCGTATGTGCCACT
>NW_005054317.1:3514900-3530733 GCF_000277835.1 Geospiza fortis
TGCTTAATACTTCATTTCTTGAGAAGTTCAGTCGCAATGCAGTGATCAGCAGGTCTGGCGTTATTGTGAATTCTCCCAGATTCTCCCTCAGTGTCTAGCAGTGTACTTAGGACAAGCAGAGATTTATTTGCATAAATGGTCAAGCAGAGGTTAGTGTGAAATAAAATACATGCATGTGCTTCTCTGGGCCTCCCCGAGTGCAAGGTCAAGGCTGGATTATTTTTCCTGAGTCCTCCCATTGTCAGAACCTCTCAGGGATCTGGGCTCTGGTCCACTTGCTGTCAGTAGTAGTTTACTTTGCTTCTCAGTAAATTGTCCAAGTTTGCAAACCTCCCCCAAGGCTATCGTATGACAGCATCCCTCGCGTGATGGATCTGGTAGCAGGGAAAAAAAAAAAATCTACTTTCTTGTAGTCCAGACATACAGCCCTTCCAGTTATGTATGAGTGAAGTGCTCAAAGGATGCAAAACACTTGAAGTTGGCTCAGGTGTCTCTTCTCCCCCCATTCTCCACCCTCCCTGGTGCTTTATCATGGTGCTGGGATGAATTTGCCATTCACTGGGTGAAACAGAGGGAGAGAATGATCTGGAGAAACATTACCAGGGTTACACCAACATAACATTTCTGGCTGTGCTGGTCCTGGAGGCACAGCCTCTCTGGTGGAATATTTGGGGAAGTGCTGCCATGCACTTGTCCTGCTCTGGGATTTCAGCTGAAGCAATTCCTGCTGCTGTTCCTTGGGATAGAGCTGTGGAATGGGAGGACACAGGTTCTGACAACCTCTGGCCTTTCCTCATGGACAGAATGAAGCCTTGAAGCAAGACAGCTCAGTGCCCAAGTGATACAGAGCTCTCTGAATGGCTGTGGGCCAGTTCAGGTGTTGCCTCAAGTCCTGACCCTGGGGTGAGCCCAAGCAATTCCCCTCTCAGATATCCCTAAAATACACCTGGATCTGCTGCATGAGGTGCTTTGGGCAGGGCCTGAGGACAGGCTGAAGGGAGCAACTCACCTCCTAGAAGGTCTGTCCCTTCAGAAGGTGGATGATTATTGGCACGTGCCTCTCATGCCCTTTCTGGTCCACTCCTGTCTCCAGAAGAAATAACCAGAACTGTCCTCGGGCAGTGGGGTGATGCTGGACAAGGGACTTGCCAACTACATGCAAGGGCCAGTGTTCACAGTCAGTGTGTCCACAGCTTTCCAGTCCCAAATCTCTCCGAGTCATTGTTTGAGAGATTTGCTGCTGGAATTCCCTTCCCTGATGGCCGGAGAGGGATCTGAGATGAAAGGAAGGTAGTGGTAACAGTGGAAAATGGTTTTTCCACTCCTTCCCTTTGAATGCAGAATGCTTCATTCTGCCTGGAGTTTAGCTACAGGTTACATCTAAAATGTTTGTTGAAGCTGGAAGTGGTTAGACTGGTAGCTTAAAATAAATAAAGGCAGTGACTTGAGACAGTGAGATAGGAGACAGCAGCAGCAGGGTTGTAACTGATTTATTTATTGCAGCCTTGAGAGCAAGAAATATTACAGAGGACAAAATTCCTGTAATGTTTATATAAGGCTGTAAGAAATTGATTACAGCTCAGGTATGTTTTGTTGCATGCTGCTGGGAGGAATCATAAAAGCCATGCAACAAAGTTTTGAACATCATGTTATTGCTGTTCTGCTCAAAAACCCCATTTGCCACAATGGAAACCTTTCATTTGTTCTTTTTGCTAATTCCAGCTGTGTTGGCTTCCAGCTTCTGTGTGTTGCTGCTTGCAGGATTCAGCTCTTTCAGGCTGCAGTCCTCTGGGGGAGAATTGTTTCTTTTATTCTCAGCCATTTAAAACAAACAAACAAACAAAAAACTCAGGATTTTGAGGAAGTGTTTCCCTATGGATGTGTTTGCTTTTAGTTCTTATTTGTAAGTTATTATTTGTAACTTGTATTATTTGTCCTCTTCTGTCATACTAAGAACTTTGGAAAGGCTTTCCTAATGTTCTCCCCAGTTTATCCCACCTAATCCCATTCTCCCACTGAACCATGCAGGACTTGATGCACCAGCACAGGGTGCCCAGCACAGCTCTGGGAGAGGGCAGCTTTCCTGCAGCCCTCTGCCCTGCTGGGACCAAGCCCTTCACTTGCATCCTTGTCCTGGAGGATCTTGGGGGTCCTCAGCAATGGCTTGAACCCCTGGCCACCCCCTTCCTGCAGCTTCAGAGCGAGTCTAAGCAATAGATCTTGTAAAGACTCATTTGGGGTTTGGCATTTATGATGCTCTACAGCCAGAAATCCATCTCTCCTCTCGCTGTCCTTCCACTTGCCCAAGGCAGTGTGCAATAAATCTCTGTCTCTGAGCATCCATAAGCCTCCCCTGGTAAATGAAGTTACTTTCACCTGTTTATGTTCTGATATTCTTCCAGGGAATGTGCATTAAATTGTTTTTCAGGTGGATCTCCTCTAAGTAAATGGCATCTTGTGTCGCTTCAGGAACTGCAAGGGGCAGTGGAATGAAAGCCATAAAAATAAAATAAATGCATTGCTGGTGTCCAGCAAGACTAGAGACTAAAGCTGCCAATAAAAGAGACACAGGAGTGCTGTCACAGGGTCTGTGCTCTCTGCAGGTCTGGTGGAGCAGCCTGGATTGCTCACGGTGATGCTGAGTGATTTGGGGCAGGGATTTCCTCGCAGTTACCCCAGATTTGAGTTCATCCCTGAAAACACACTGCACACAGTTCCTTGCCCTTGTTTTGTTGATCATTTGGAGCTGCCTGTGGATGCTGGTTTGGCCTTTGCTCGGCAGAGGTTTGTGTGCAGAGCAGACAAGGTGGTTTGAGGTTGTGAAGCCCACCTGGTGTTTGGCAGTGCTGTTGGAGGTGAGGGAGGGTGAGTGGGGGCTGACTGTGCTGACAGACTGTTCCAGCACAGGTAAAACAGGTTTAATCCAAACTTGTTAGTCAGTAGCTGAGTTCATGTGTTGCTGCAGCTGTTCTTAGCACACCTCTGCCCATGTCCTCATGTTGCTTCAAGGAGAAAAGTCTGGTAAGCTGGACACAGCATTCCTGAGCTGCACAAAAGCAGCTCTAAAATTGTTAACCTGCTAATTTGAAGCCATTGCATTACTCTGTCACTGCCATCAATGAAAGCAGCACTTGCCACTTATCTCCTGGCATATGCCTATGATTGAGCAGCAGAGAGAGGGATTTAAATTGTCATTTCTAGCTTCACTGATGATCTGACACTCTCTGAGCAATCATCCCACCAGATCTCAGAAGATGGAAGTGCAAATCCCACTCAGTCTGTTTGAACCAAGAAGGAAAGTCAATGGAAGCACATCTGAAATAGCTGCAACCACGAGGAGAGGATTAAATAACACAGCCCTCAGACAAAAGGATTCAGTTGTGTTTATTTTGACGTGAAGAGAATGGGGTTTAATGGGAACATGTGTGGCATTGTTGTCAGCATGTCCAGCATTTTGAGGTGTAGTTTTGTGTGAAAGTGAAGTTCAGTCTCTGGTTGCAGAATCTTAAATATGATGATACTTTATTTGAAACTTCTCAAACAGTAGAGGTGGTACTTTTGGGATGACTGAAATGTTCACAAATGGCTGTCTATGAAGCTGGATTTCATTTCCATACTAGAAAAAGTGCCTTGACATTTTTTATTATTGTTATCGCTTTTATTATTATTTTACTGTTAAGTGCTGAGTGTCTTTGGGCCTTCACTGACTAGAGGGAACTGTAAGAGACTGAGTACATCTGATACTTCCTATGTACAAGATCCAAGTGTGGATTTGAGTGCCTGGCTTCTCTAGTAAGGATCTTGATTCATGTAATGTAAACTTAGAACAACAAAATTAGATTCAGATGCTCCCTTTTTTTTTTTTTTTCCCTCCCTGTTGCAGTCCTAAGCCAAATGATTTACTGTGGAATATAGTTGAATTGCTTGTTTTATCTCATAAAACAAATACGCCTTTGTTGCTCTTTTGGGCTGATGTTTTCCTTAGCTTGCACTTGTGACTTAGCTATACCCTTCCTTCCCTCTTGGACTTTTTAATTTTTCTCACACCATGCACAGAGCTTGAATTTGGCCTTCTCTGCTGGCTGATGAGATTCTCTTTGCCATGCCACAGGAGCCTGCTGCCTAGGCAGTGGAGATACACTGATAAACCCTTTGCTTTTGTGTTAGAATTGGTGTTTTGTTTTCATACAGTGTGTATCATTTCCCATTTGAAACCGCTGTTATTGTATGCTTGGAAAAACCCTCTTACTTGGCATTGGCAAAGGAAGCAGAGTTTAAAAAGAAAAAAAAAACCACTTTAATTTAATAAGCAGTATTTCAGGGTTCCTTTTGTTACGTGCTACCTTTTGAACTCTGCAGAGCAGCATGCAGATCTAATCCTCGCTAGCGTCACGGCCTGGGCTGCACAAGTAAACACTTTAAATGGGAGGAAGCACCTGCGCATCGCTATTGTCTCTCTTCTCCCATTAGCAAAGCCTCGGGGCTGACTCTGCTCCAGCCAAACCCTCCAGGCAGTTGGAATCCACAGGCAGAGAGCAAAGCTCCCTGCCCTGGGCTGGAGCAGTGGGAGCAGCTCCTGGGGGACAGCTGGCCATGGAGGGGCTGCGTGCGGACACCCGCGCACGGCTGGGCTACCGCGCACTCGCCCATCGCCTCGGCAGCACGGGATGCGTGGACCACAGGGATCACAGGAGCCTCCAAGGTGGGTCTGGGCAAGGTGTGCTCTGCCTGGCACTGTTCTGGGGCTGGGGAGGCTGGTGGACCTTGAGAACAACACTGCTCTCAATATAATGTTCTGGAATTATCGCTTCGTCCCACTCGTTTGTGTAGCCGAGTGCTTGACGTGATTGCTTTCCCATGGAGTTTGTGTTTTTACACGATTCCTTACTGAGGAGCTGGTGAAGTGTGTTATGGGCAAAGATATAACCTGCAGCAAGTTTACAAGACAAGATTTAAAGCTGAAAGAGCTGGTTTGAATAGAAGAGCGCTAAAGGCCAAAATCTCTTTAATTTACCCAAGAGAGGTCGGGAAGTGATTTACCATGGCCCAAAAGTATCTGCAAACAGAAATACTGGTATAGAACATCTTTTGAGCTAGGAAACCAAATCGTTTAAAAGTTCATTGATTTGAAGCTAAATTTGGTTAAATTCATAGCCAAATGAATTTAACAAAATCTAGCTTCAATTTATTACGTATTCGTAATTCATTAAAAAATACTAGGACGGGTCTTCTGTTTCCATTGCTGCGTTAATGTTTTGGTTTGTGCCTAGTGAGAAATAGTGGGGAAGCATAGGATTCACAGGATAAAGTGCTTAGTGTGATATAGGAAATCTTGTTAGAGCAGCATCACTTTGGGATTTTTAGGTTTTCAGTCTCTGTGAGGCATTTTGTGGTGGTGTAGTACCTGGGGAGCTGGAACTACATCTTAATTTATTGAGTGTTCATTTATTGGCATTTGAAATGCCTTTGAAGAGATGTTAGTAATTATTTTATTAATCCTTCTAACATCAGTTTCTATTTAGGAGAAATTGTCTTTGTGCCCTCTAGTGGAAAAACTATTTACTAGAAAGCTTCTAAATTGGGTGAAGGTTTTGCAAAGAAAGGTGGAATGTGTGAGAAAAGACACAGAGGAGTAGAACAAGGTTGGAGAGATGAAGGGTTGCAAGGGGTGGATGTGCTCTGTGCTTCCTCTGCTTCAGTCCTCCCAAAACTGTAATGGTGATGACATGCACAGACTTTGTCAAATACAGAAGATATTATCCAATATTCACATCAGCTGGACTTGGTGAAATTATTCTAGGTATAATTATGAGGAAAATCCAGTCTCAGCAAGCTCTGAACACTGGCCAGTCATTGGTGATTGCCGTCAATGTTCTCCAGGGATGTCATGGAGAGGGAAGAGCAAAGCCAAGCCCACTGGCTGCAGATAAAATAAATGGAAAATCCCTTCCTGCTGCACTAAGGGGAGCTGGGCAGTGCAGGGCAGGGGGAGAATGATCATGGTGGCAAGTCTGGAGATGAACCACAGAGGTGGGAGGCTCAGCAGATGAGGCAGAAGAGGGAATGCTGAAGGAGCTGTATTTGGAAATATGAGCCTGAGTGCAAGCAACACATTTTCTGATGCATAAAAGATTTCTGTAAAAAGCATGATCATTAGCTCATAGTTGCCACTGGAGAAAAATACCTTGATTTGCCTGAAAAAAAATATTCAAGGTGCAAATTGGAGAAGAGTTTCTCACTAGGAGGTAATGAAGCAAGAGCAAAAGAAATTGTGAATCTGCTTGACTGGAGGATTTACAGAGCAGTTAAAGCAGTGCCTCTTGCTGATGGTGTGATTTCTCCCCCTCTGTTGCCCTCTGTCCATCCACCCACTACACAGGGTCTATTTCACTCATTACCCTTGCAAGCTGGACTTTTTATTTCTGTTGCTAGAGTTGGTTTCAGGGGCCAGGGGTCAAAACCAGTAGCAGTGTAGTAGGCTATTGCATGGCTTTGGGATATAAATTCTGCTCTCAGTGCAGTCATGAAAACTTCAAGCAGGGATGTAGATCACAAGAAGCTGCTGCTGTCCCATTTATCTTCCCTTCTCTGTTTCATTCTGGAGCTGCTCATTCGGGATGCTGTGAGAGCAACAGATGTGAACGTGATGGAGTCCCCACACCCCCCTCCCATCGCTGTCATCCTCCCTTTCCTCGTACTGGACTGCCATTCTTGTTTATTTTGGTTTAAATGACAATTGCAGACTGCCTCTTGCAGTGTTGTTTGTGTGCTGTGTGAGTCACTGTTTGTGTTTGCTGCCGCTCGCTCGTGTTGCGGATCCTCTCCCTCGTCTCACACTTGCAGCCACAATTCCCCTCCCAGGATCCTGGAGCCTCTTCTGTTCTGAGTCTTCAGCACTCCTGTGAGTGCAGGGAAAAGCAAGCTGTCAGGGAAGAGCCAGGATTAGCCTTTTTTAATTATTATTTTCATTTGTTTTAGCTTTCTTCTGGCATTTTGTAAGGGTCCTTGTTCAAATCAAAAGATTCCTTGGAGATTCCTTCCCTGAGATCTCTGTGCTCAATTAGTCTCTTCTCGTATTTCTACCAGGCAAGTGAGATCAATACAGTATTTTCTGGCTTGCAGATTTCAGGAAGGAGGGGGAAATCCTGTTAAAACAACCTTTTTTGAATTTACTGAGGTGCTCATGTGCAATTCCAGAACCTGCCTTCATAGTGGAGGTGTTAATCCCTTCATGTGCTTTATCACTGGGGTGGGGACTTCAGCATCCTGCTCAAGATCATAAGTTTGGACCAATAGGGGCTGACCACATTGGCCTCTGAGAGGGGCTGTGGGTGCTCTGAGTGGATGGGAAGAGACTCTCCATGCCCTCATGGCCTTGGGTGATCCCTTGTGCTTCTTCTTGCTCCCGGTAAAGTGCCATCATTGCCAGCCAAGAAAATCCTGCATCTCTGTGCCTGGGAAATCTGAGTGGTAATGGCTTGCAAGTCACTCTGTGGATTTATCAAGGAGAAACAGAAAATTTCTTTGTGTCACCTTAATGGAGCTTCAGCTCACAGAGCTCCATGTGGGAGAATCCACAGTGGGTCTTGAGTCTCTCTCAGGTTGTCCAGAAGCTCAGCATATGTTTGGTTGTGAATCTACTGTAAAATAGCTGCAAGATTCCTGTGCCTCAATTAGCAGCCTTGGTAGAGAGCAGGCAGATTTTCAGGTAAAAAATGTCCATTTTGACTCTTTAAGTGTTCTCAGGTGGCCTATGGAATGTAAATGTTTTACTCTATTTGTAATGCAAAACCTTTTAATTATCTCCAATTCATAAATCCTTAGTTTGTTACTTGACTGCTTGTAAGAGAATGCTCATCTTTTAGTGGGTAGTAATCAGTGTCAGAGGAAATGGGGAATAAATGGTGTGTTTTAAATGGTGTCAGTTCCAGAACAGGAATGTATAATTTAAGTCACTTAGATTTAATCATCCTTTAAACACTGAATCCCAGCCTCTGCTGCTTGTCTCCCAGGAAGCTGACAGCTTTTTAATGCCACTATGGCAACACTGGAAAGTTCCTTCAGCTGCTCTAGGCTGTGATGTGCCTCTGTACCACGTGTATTGGTGCATCCATGGCTGCTTCTCTGGATGCAGCTGGATGCAGGGGTTGGTTGGGCTCTGCTTCACCCCCTCCCAGCCCCAGTTTTGGAAGTCTCAACTGTTTTACCTTTTTACGGAGCTGTAACAGCTGTTGTAAGTACCACAGCAAATGTAACAGCTGCTGAGGGTGGGATTATGGATCTGGGGTGTGTGTATAACAGCTAAACACATTCTAGTCATTCAGCAGGTTGAAAAATGAAGCAGAGCAAGCTGTGTTCATCGTGCTCTGGAGCTGTGTGGTGGGGATGTTTCCTGATGGGGTGGAATTGTGCTGGTTCAGCCTGGATTCCAGTTCCTGGAAGTGTGAGGCTTTGACCTCATGCATTTCAGCAAGGAGACAGGGCAATGTGGGGCGCAGCAGGGCCTGATCCTGCCTGGGGAGCAGAGCAGCAGTGCCCTCAGTGCTTGTGGGACCCCAGCAGTTGTGACCATTGTGTATGGGGCTGCTGACATGCATACAAGACACTTGCTATTCACTTCAGTGCCAATGTGCATGATTTCCACCTGCACATGTAGATGCATATAATAAATACATGTGCGCATATATAAAGGAGATTGCAGGCACTTTAAAAAAGCAGCTGAGAAACCCTGTTTGGGATTATGTGTGCTTCTGGCCCCTGTGGGATTCTGCCTGCTCCCTTGGCCGTCTGGCTGCAGATAAAATAATTTAATGCAATTCTTGCTCCTAGCAACTGGTTGATGGCATTAATGGAGTGAGTGGAATTTCACCCATAAAAAAAATACATCTGGGCTTGCTGGGGAGTGAGTCCCACAGTCAAAAAGTGTCAGTGGGTTCAGAACTGGTCACCTTTATTGCAATTGCCCCTTGAGATGGCATTAGAGCTGACTGACCATCTACGTGGGCAATAGGTAGCTTTTGTTGTGCCTGGCGGTCAAATGGTACAGTCTTAAATTAGAATAGTCTTAAATTAGAAGCTGCCACTTCTACTTAGACTAAAACGTGCATTTCTCTGTCTGTATGTAAACGGGAGCGTTCGGAGCTCGGCGGAACGCGCAGCGGATTTGCCAAGGAGCCCATTAGTGCTTGCTGAGAGTGAGGAGGGGCAGTGGGAAGGAACATCTTAATGAGGGGGGTGAGGAGGTGATGTGGGGACACGGAGAGCTCAGGGGACATGGGGACATGGAGTGCTGGGAGCCACCTTCTGCTGCGGGAGCATCCGGCTGTGGCTGCAGCAGCGGCAAACTCGGGGAGCAGCGCTCCGTGCTGCTGGCACCCAGGGGAGGAGGAGGAGGAGGAGTATTGGAATATGACCAACAGAGCTGGATGGGACATGCCTGAGCTTGTCTGGCCCTTGGTGTTGAACCAAATAGTGGCACTGTGGTGTTTCACCCCAGAGACACCTTTGGCTGGCTGGGTGTGTGGTGTTGTACCCCACAGACACTTTTGGCTGGCTGGGTGTGTGGTGTTTCACCCCACAGACACTTTTGGCTGGCTGGGTGCTGCAGCTGGGCCTGTGCAGACAAGTCCAGGCCTGCAGAAGCTCTGGTGGCTGCAGGATGGAGCTTCCCCCATAACAGGGTCTGCTCCTCAGGTTTCCCTCTGTGGAGAAGCTTTAAGGTGATGGTGAAGGAAAGGAGTCGGTTCTGATGGAGGGTTTGGATCCAGAGCTTTATTCTGGCCCTCAGGCCTCTGAATCCAGCACCAGCTCCAACAGAACTCCCTGAGCCCGTGGTTGCTGTTCCTTTTAACCCTGGAGAGGGGCAGGGAAGGGGTAGGGAGCCACCAAGCAGGGACAGGAGGGGAGGTCTCAAGGGACAAAGGACACCTGGATGGCCCAGTGTTCCTCAGGGGTAGAGGGCATCCTTTGAATCTGCCAATCACTCGATGCCCTTCTGGAATGTCAGGACTGATAGACAGTGTTGGGCAGGGGTCAGAGAGGGGAAGGGAGAGGGGATTGACACCCCTGGCAGGGAATCTTCAGGGGAGGGACCCAGGTTTTGGGGTAAATCTTTGAATCACACCACAACAGAGGAGGTCTCCAAATCACCTCTCCCAGAGTGTCCTGCAGCGCTGGAGGTGGTTCAAGTGTGGAGCAGGAGATGGTGGAGGAGCTTGGGTCCTTCCCTGCCCGCAGCCACCAAGTGAATCAGCCACAAGGAGGGAAGAGCTGCTGCTGAGCCCTCTGGCCAGTTTGGCACTGGTGTCTTGCATGGAGAGCACATTTATGAGGAGTTGGCAGGTTTAGGATTTTCACCTGGGGTGCAGCATGGACGTGTTGTGGGGATTTTGCTGTGCAGTGGGCACAGAGATCCCTGCACCTGGGAGAGCAGAGGCTGCTCAGCCAGCTGTGGGTTTGTGTGCTGCTGACATAAGGAGGCTGTGTGGAAACTGGATCAGATTCTGATGCAAGATTTCTGGCAGCCTTCAACTCAGCAGTGCCTGAATCAAATGTGCACTTCCAGCTGTGGCGAAGCAGCCTGCCTTGTTCCTCCTTCTGCCCATTTTCCTTTCTGATCTGTAGGGTTGCACATCTCCACTCCAGCAGCTTTGGTTCTATTGCTGGCACTGTTTGGATACTAGAGGAGACTTTTTTGGCAGTCACTTGAGAGCTGCTCCTTATTTGCCTGGGTTCTGGGTTTACAGTGATGCAAGCAACGTGATACCATTTAGCAGCTCTAATAGAGGTCAAGGTGCTGTTGTCTTAGGTATTGTAAAAATGCCTTGTAAAAGGCTGTGCATTATCCAAATGGGCTGCAGGGAGGGCAAGCAAAAGAAGGAATAAACCAGCCTCTCACAGCTGCTCCTTATGGATGTGAAGATGAAGCACAACCAAGCGTGCAGGTGTGTTTTGTCAGCACCTGAAATGGGACCCAGCTCTCCTGAGTTCTGCTCTAAATGACTTTTTGCCCATGTGGGTTGATTCAGAGTTAGTTGCTAAAACAAGCTAAGGCTGAGTGCTCGTTGCTCATTGCTTTATCCCCCTTTGAGTTTAAATGCTTTGAAAGGGAACCTGGGTAAAGCCCATCCACTGCTGGGACATCCCTAATCGACTTTCAGGGAAGCTTTTTTCCCCCTGAAACCTGGCCAGGGAGGAGGTGGGAGCATGCTCAGTGTCCCAGGTATGAGGCAGAGGCCGCACCCTCTGCCAGCAGCTCTTCACTCTCTGCCTGGGGATCCCAAAACTGAGCGAGGCAGGGGCAGGAGGCAGCAGGTAAGGAATGCTGAGCGCTGCTTGCGCTGAGCCTGGGCAGGTCTTGTCTTCTCCCTAAAAAGCAAGGAAGGGGCTTGAGTAAGAGTTAGTGAGTTTGGGAAGAGTTTCAGAAGGTGCATCCCCCGGGCAGCTTCTGCAGCTCTTTGTTTGCTCCTTCTCCCCATCCTTTGGAGCCATGTTGAGAGCTGGGGTGATTTGGTTTGTTTCTGGTGAAATTTCTGATGAAGTTCCTGCTCTGTGGGCTGTCAGGGCACAGCTTGGCCCATGTCTGCATGCTCAATACCATTGTCAGCTTTGGCTTCTGCTAATATTTTTGGAAATTAGGTTAACAGGCTGCAAATTTTATTTAAAAAAATCTGTTGAATTTTTTTTTTAATTTTTTAAGGAAAAAAAAAAACCTCAATTTCTTGCTTCTCTGAAAACGGTAAAATTCTTGCCCTGGCTGTAGTGAGGTGGCTGCCAGAAAGGGAGGTGCTCTGATCCTGTCCTGGTGTAGCTAAGAACTTGTGTGTGTTCTTTGCTGCATTGAAAACCTAAATATTTATGTTACAGTTCTGGTTCCTTGCCATGATCTTTACTTATGTATCATTGTGGTTATAGTTCCTAAATGATTTGAGCTCTAATAAATAGTTTATTCTGTTTCACATCAACAAGCCAAAATAATAATTGATCTTTCAGGATATAAACTCCTTTTATTACTTGAGGTATTGTTTGCTTTTACGGTTCAAGTTGTTTACAAGGAATTGTTTTTATGCAATATATTGTTCACTTGTGTACTCCAAAAGAATAACAATAAAACATCATTGTGCTCCTGGTTTCCCTTTGAAAAGGCAAAGCAACCCTCCAAGCATGGTTGCTTTCCGTGCTGTAATGGTTCTGTGCTCTTTTACCATTGTGTTCCTTAAATAAAAAGCACAAGATGATCCTGCAGCACAGCAACACAATTGTTCCTGTAAACAGTGTGTGCTCTGGTATCTGTGGCAAGTCACTAGTTTCTTGTTTATTATTTTATCTCCTTAATGAGAAATCAAGTTGCTGATACTTCCTTGCTTTTTGGAACTAATTGTTCCGTGATTTTAAAAAGCACTTAATATAATTGGGAGTCATTAACTTTTGATACAATGTGATGTAAATGGAGGAAGTCTCTATCTGAAGGGCTCTCATGGCACAGATATCCCAGCAAGGATTGCTCTGGGTGTGTGTTCAGTGAATTCCTTAAATCCACAGCCTCCTTTGCTTGCTGCAGGAGCTGAGGCAGGGACCAGCCTATCCATGGGCATTCAGGCTCATGAAATTGGGAAATTTTGTGTTTGCCAGAGCTAAGCAGGGGCTCAGATAGCTGACATAGCTCAGCTGTGACCTGTTCTGTGTTACTGCCTTGTGCCTGCATGTCCTGGAGATCACCAAGGGGCCGTGGTGGGGGTGGCTGGGAGAATTTGTTCTTTGCCTGGAAGGGCTGGTGATAAATGTCAGTCCCCACCCCCTCAAGTCATCTTGGTGGGCAAGGGAATGATTCCTGAGTGACTGGTGGGTTGTGGGGCAGCTTCCCTGGGACTGAGGGACCAGGGCAGTGCCAGCCAAGGGCCCAGCTCTGGGGAGAGGAGGGCCATGTCCAACAGGTGCCAGGGCTGAGTAAGGGCTGGAAATCCTTCTGGAACATTCACGGGTGCTGGAAGGTGCTGTAGACACTTGAGCTGCACAGCACAGGTGGGATGCAAAGGGTTTGGGGCTGAGCTGTGTTAGTGCTGCTGTGCTGCCTGCCCCTTGCCTGGGCAGGAATGCAGCAGGCAAGTTGGTTTTTCTTCATCAGACAGAAGGAGCTGATGTATTTTCACATCCAAATCTCACTACTAGGTGTGCTGCTCAGTTTGGTAAGCATTACCCCAGCCTAGAAATACTGACTGCTCTCACTTGCTGATGTGCTCTTTGCAGCAGCAGCTTTGTCACAGTCTGTTGGTGACAAAAGCACCTGAGGAGGGCCTGGGCTGGTTTCCCTGTGAGGATCCCTGGGTGCTCTGCTGTTCCCAGCACTGCTGGCAGCTCTCCTGAGTTCCTGCACCATTCAGGGCAAACTTTGGGTTATCTCACCATCTATCCTAATTAGGTGCTTTTTAAGGCAGAATGTTTCTTTGGTTTTCTGTTTTTCCTTCTCCTTTTCTGTCTTGCAGTAGCACTGCTGCAGCCCAGAGGCTTTGTGTTCCCTCTGCAGAATCTTCTGACGGCAAAGCTTGAGTGTTGTGTCCCTGCTGTAAAACACCCTCAGATCACTTGCAGAAAAGAGAGATTACAATCCCTGCTATGTTTTGCATGCCACAGCTTGAAACCTTCAAGCCTGGAAGGTGGGCTGCCCAGCTCCTGTCTTCCAGAGACAGCCTTGGAGGGGAGAAAGCTGCTGCCTCTTGCTGCTTCCTATCTCCATCTCCAAAACTGTGAATGAGTGTACTGGTAAAACAAAGCCTGGCAATAAGTGGCCTTCCAAAACTGTGCATTTTCAGTCTTCTGATCTCGCTGCCTTTTGTCTCTGGGCCATTCTGACCTATTCATGTCAAGAGAGCAAAGAATCTGTGAGACTCTGATAAATTTGTACAGCCCCTGCATAGTCTAGGAGAAGGTTTAATTTGATCTGACACTTACTAATCTGCCAAGACTTTCAGTGATTTGTTTTCATCCCAAGTTGAGTTTTATATCCCATAGAGAAATGGGTAAACATAGTACACTGGTAACAACAGCAAGTGTGTGAAGCCAAAAATTTGTATTCATGCACTTGAAAATTCCTTTCTGCTTGCTTTTTATGGGGATTTATTCCTCTTGCTAATTGTCAGGTTGCTAATTTCATTCACCTGGCAAAGTGCTGGCAGAGTCTTAGCTGTGAATTATGTGAGCCATTTTGTTTGGTTTAGTCTTGCATTGCATTCATATTTTCCTAAGGCTGTTGCCTTAACACACTGGCTGTAAAAGTGATTCCAAACATCAGATCGTTTTTCTACCCACCACATGTGACTGGTCTGACAGCAGCTTGTGTATAGATATTCTTGAATTTATGTCCTTAAATGGCTCTCATGCTACAGTGGGAAATTCCTTGATTATTTATGTGTTCCTCGCACTTTGTGAGTAAATTAATAGAACAATGGAATTCTCCAGTGCATTTTTTTGTGTGTTTTGTTGGTTTGTGTGTTGTTGGTTGGAGGGTTTTTTTTCCCTCTATCAACTTCTTTTAAATTTCTATTACTTCTTTTGTATATTTTAGGATACCCTGATTAGGTACTAGTAGAAAAAAATTTGTGTTTAGATCTGGAATCCGCATTCAATGAAGTCATAGTAGAAGTTTACTTGAACCCTTGGATTAAAAAAAATAATTTCACAGTTGTAATTGTTGTGTCTGAAGCCTAGAGGATGATGATCCCTTTTTTGTAAATATGGACAAAAATCCATAGTGATGGCATAAATGTGGCATTGGAAGTTAATGCATGAGGAAAATCAGTTGAAAATCGGAGAAAAAGTTTTCCCTCTAAAGCAAAAAAGAAAAACCAAACCAAGAATGTGCACCCTGTCCTTACTCTGCTAATTTTGTCTTCAAGCCTGAGCAATGCCACAAAGTAAAGCATAGTGATAGATCTGACTATAGAGATTCCTGTGCCTGGGACACCACAGTAGAATCAGCCTTATGCCACTCTGCTCTCCTAACTCCAGTAACATCCCCTTTCTGTGGGGAAAGGGCTCCAGCCAGCGTAGCCAGCTCCAGGGCCTTGTGGCAAGTCATCAGAGTCCTTGTTTTATTTCCTCAGATTGCATTGCATTAACCTTTATCTTGATTGCTCACTGCAAACTGATTTCTGACAAGCACCCGAGCGAGTTTGGGGTTTCTGGCCTCCTCCACCCCTCTGTGCTCACCATCAGGGCACTCCACCTTTCAGTGGGTGCTTGGAAGTGCTGGCTGAGCTCCTCAGCATCCTCCTCCTCCTCACCTGCTGCAGCATCCCTGCCCAGAGCCAGGGAGGGATGCCTGCTTTAGAGCACTAGGGAATGGTTTCCAGCCTGGTAAACCCAACAGCAATCAGGAAGGTGATAATTCTTTCTGGAATTAGTGAAATGTTAATTGGCTGCCAGTAAACCTGAGTCAGGCACAGCTGCCTGTGGGTTTGGTTTGGTTTAAAAACTATTCAGGATGAAATCTGTTGACAGCTTAATGCTGTGTAGTGCTCTTTAATTTGTTTAAATTTCCATATTCTCACCCTGAGTAAGTTGGCAGAAGGTCTGGGATGCTCACCAACCATATTACTCAGGTTTTGGTGGCAGCTTATTAACTGCACACTTGGCACTTTACAATTGCAGTGGCTTCGTGTTAAGCAATTCTTTTGATAATAATCAGAGGGATTCTGATGAATTAAGAGATTAATTAATCATGTCTGGGTTCTTTCTTAGGGTTTAAAAATTAATACCAAGTTTTGAAGACAAAAGGTTTTTTAGGCAGCTTGATTTTTAGAGGGATTTCTAATAGCTAACAGTATTGAACGTGTAGG
>NW_005054317.1:3530747-3561817 GCF_000277835.1 Geospiza fortis
GAAAGTCTGAACCACTCTTTACAGTAAATCCTCATTCTTCATTATGATTTTTGCTATGTATAACTCATACCTAAAAAAAAATCACTGCTTTTTATTTTCTCTCCTGCCAAGGAGAGATTATTGTCCATTTTGTCAAATGCTGTGAAAGTGGGTAGGAAAGGTGTTTCTGAGTAGAACTCTCTGCTCTTACCAGTGGTTCTGCTGGCTGTCCACAGTGACAGAGGAGAAGTTTGTCTGTCCATTTTGGGGAACACATCTTACTTTGCCCAAATGTAATGTAATTGTGAGTGTGGCATCAGTGGGGAATGGTGCTGAAAGGCAGGGTGCTCTGCAGTCAGGTGGGGCAGGCTTTGCAAGACTCTCTCACAAAGCCAGTGTTAGTAAATACACTTAAATACATTAATTGTCAGTATTTTGGACTGTAAATGAGAAAAGATGGTGAACTAAAGGGGAATCCTCCCTTAATTTCAGCTACTGCTGCTCTTTGGTTTTATGGTCCCTGAAACACATTCCTCCCCTTAACTCCTCTTATTTGCTGAGGCTGTGGCACATCCAGAGAGTGCAGAGGCATCAGTAGAGAACTGTTTAACATAGTAAAGATTCTTTTCCCTCCCTTTCTTTTTATCTCCATCTCCTTTTTTTTTTTAATGACCTGGCCAGTGCACCTAAAGAGTTTGATTCTGAAAGCCTTAAAAATGCTGGTTCAGGCCCAATTGCCTTTATATGCCAAGGTTAAGTATGATGTAGGCTTTAAATGTGTCAGAAGAAGCTTATGCATGCATAGCTTGCTTTATGTCTTCAAATATTTGACATGTGCAAGAAAAAAAGCTGTAACTCTTTGCTCACTGAGATGCTTTTAAAAGAAGCTTAAAAAGAGAGATTCTTCAGTTGCTTTTGCCATGCTAAATGTTACCTCATTCATTCAACTTGATATTCATCATTAGACAGTGCAGTTGGCAAAGTTCATCCCCTCTTCACCCAGACAGGATGGACCTGGGCAATTAATGCCAAAGTGGAGATGTTTGAGTGGTTTTTGGAGAAGGCCTTTTGCAAAGGAGGAGGTTTTCCACATGAAATATCATCTTGTTATCCTGACCAGGAGGCTGTTTGTTTAAAGGCCAAGAGCATCACAGGGTTCTTGGTTCTCCTGCCCAGAGTTCATTGTCCAGGGATTTAGCATCTTTGTTAACTGTCTGCTGAACAAAGGTGATTTTAATGCTGTATATTGAGATAGGATTTCACTGCAGACTGGCACAGCTGGGAGAGTGATCTGGGACATGTTGCTGTCTGTTATTGTGGAAAGTCTCTTTAAACATCTCTTACTCATCTTTGCTATACAGAAGTACCTTCTTTTGTGTTCTTTTTGTTCAAGCAATTGGGAGATTATGTACTTATTAGTCCACTCTTAAACAGCTACAGATTAAAAAAGGCTTTTTTATTAAAGCTCTGTTGTAATTTTGCAAGTAACGCATTGTCAGGAAATCGAATATGCTTTTTTTTACCAGAGTGGATAATTAACCACTGAAGCAATTTATCAAATGTTACCCAGTGGGTTCCCTGTCATGGAAGGTGTTAAATCAAGGATTGATGTATAGGGAAATGCTCTAGTTAGAGCAGAAGCCAGGGAGGAATTGATGGATATGATGTGGCCTGTGTTACATGGGGAGATGGGAATAGATCATCTTGGGGTCCCTTGGGGCTATAAATCCATATGAATTTGTTACCTATAAATACTGATAGGAGGTTAGATCTGGATGTGTAAAATGTCTCTAATTTCTCTGAGTGACAATGGTGCCATATTGAGGCATTGTCCTGCTCCCAGCACGGTGTCACCTTGTGAATTAGTGGGTGATTTAATGAGCACTCCCGGCTGGCTGCCTCTGTGTGTGCTTACCAAAGGGAGCCTGCCTTAGCTGGACAGAGGGGAGGTCAGGTGCTCAGAGACCAGGATGTCACTGCAGAAAAGATTTCACAGTGAGAACTGTCTTCCTCCACTGTTGGCAAAAAACCCCTCCAAACTGAAATAAGGAATACCTGTTTGTTTTATGCTTTTTTCCCTAAGGAAAAGCATCAGTGTTGAGGAATTTTATATGCATGTATAAACTAATTTATCAAATATATATATAAAAACATATCTAACATATATATATAAAGATATTTAACATATATATATTAAAACACTAAATTGATTTTTTTTGAATGCATTTATTTGCTCACTTTCCTTAATAGGAGAAAACCCTGGAGGCTTTCAGGTTTTAATAAGCCCTGGCTTTGAATTCCATCCAGTTCTGGTTGTAAAATGAATCCCCCCATTTTACAGCTGAGTAACTTTGGGAAGTGTTAGAAACCTGCAACCTGGTTCACCCTTCAGCATCAGGATATTCCATGTGTTTTGTAGGATTACTGGGAGTGTGCTTAAGAAAATGTTTTTCTATTTGTGCTTCTCTGCTAGCCATTGGATTCATACTAATGGTTATCTTTACTTTGTATTAGCATTTATATAATCACAGATTTATTTGAGCTGCAGCCTGTTTTGAAAGCAATTGCTGGCTGAGTGATGGTGTGGCTGTGGTTGGTGCACGAGGAGCCTGCCCATGAATACTAAATGCTCCTGGAGTGGTACTTTGTATATTGGGGATTAATGGAAGGGCTGTCTTTGATCCAGTCACTTTGTTATTAAGTGTTGAGAGGCCATGTAGAGTTGAATGAGGGGGTGAGAACTTGGATTTTAGAATCAAGGTGCTTAGATGTAAAAACAGATTTATAAAAGCCCAGAGCTGATTGTTTACAACCAACTGCTGGTTGGTTTATTGTGAGTGGTTTGTTTTCCAGCAGTGACTCTATATTTACTTCTCGGTGCTGATGGGACTCTGCACATCCCAGTCCTCCCCAGTGAATGTGGATGCTGGGATTTGGGTTCTGTCCCTGTGCTCTGCACATGGGAAATGCTGCTGGAGCCTCGGGGGGCCCAGCTCTGCTTTCATAAATCCAGGGCAGCAGAGGTGCCCTTAACTGGACTGCTAAGGGCAGTGATGAAAAACTGTCCCAGTTTTTTTTGGTTTTTTTTAAGGAATTTTTATGGAATTTTTAAGGAATTTTTTTATGTCCCTCCCTGAGCACTGAGTCAGAGCCTTCCTGGGCTTTCAGCTGCCCCCCTCTCCCCATGTCCAGGCAGGGTGATGCTGCCTGGCAGGGATGGGGAGCAGGGTGCTGCAGGGAGCCTCCAGCACTGGGGATCTGCTGCAGGCTCCTGAGCAGGTCCCACACGCAGATCTGCACCCTGTCTTTGAGGTAGCAATTCTCTTGACCAATGGATTCAAAGGTCTGTCTGTCTCTGCTTTATTATTACTATTTATTGCCTCAGTGTTTGTTTGGCAGAAGGTTTTTGTGTTTAATACCAGCCCTGCTGCCCATTGCCAGGAAATTTAGAACCTGTGAGTGATTTCAAAGGCCATCTGACTCCAAAGCTTCCAGCAGGATTTATGTTTCTGCTGGTGCAGAGTTACAGTGTCATAAGCTTTTTATTTGTTCTTATTATATCATGGGCATCTGCAGACTGTTGAGTCCAGTTTTCTTCAGCTGTTTATGTGCAAATACATCTCTGATCTTGTGAAAGGAGGTCATTCATTATTTCCACTGACTGCTGCTCCAAGGAAAAGGCTCCCCCCCAAAAAGTCATTAAAAGAAAATGGGATTAGTTGTGCCAAAACCGATGGCTACAAAATGCATATGACTCCACTGTTCATATGAAGGCTCTTGGTTATTTGGAGTATGCTCCTGATTCAGTGTCTGATCAGGTTTTATTCTGCTAAATCTGGCTGGCTGGCTGCAGTTTAGCTGGCAATGGAACGTGGGGTGTGCTGCCAGGGCTGCAGTGGGATCCCTGAAAGGCTTAATTTAGTTTCAAATTGTTGTAAACAATCATTTATTAAACTCCTACTCTGTTTCCCGCCTGGCCAAAACAGTAGCAAGGTCCCTTCCAAGATTATTTCTAAAATTTTGACTTTTGGTGGAATCCAAAGGTTGCAGAGTGCAAGGCTTGGGGTCTGGTCCTTCCTCCTTCTGGTCCTTGCAAATGACTTATGAATTCTGAGTCAGGGCTTACTGCTTAAGCCCATTTCTGTCTATTTTCAAAATAATTTGTTTATTAATGCAGTGTGATTTGAACAGCTGCCAAATGTAACAATAACTAGGTTTAGTTGTTAAAGTGCTTTTCTGGAAATCTTCACTTCTTGCTTTCTGATATTTCTTTCCTTTTTTCCTTCCTAAAAAAGGAGGTTTTGCTGACTGACATGATGTGTAATCCATCTGGGGAAAAGAGACACATTTTCTAGGTACTGGCTGGTGTCTGTGTGGGGGTATGTGGTGGGTGCTGGGTCACTGTGGGATGGAGCAATGCAGTCATGGCATGACCAATCCTGACCCTTTGTTTCTGCTTAAAGCTTTAATACATTCTGTCTAAGGATATGATGCATCCAAATAAAGCACATTTCTGTGCCACTAACAAACGGTCTGTAACAGGCTTCAGATCACTGAGTGATAAAAATCCACTTTTACTCCTCCCCCAGATTTTAGCCATGTCTTCCAAATGTCATCTGGAGGTGTTGTCATTATCTGTATCTGCTTGTTGTGCCTTGGACAGGCAACAGAGATTTGTGTGGGAAAGCAATATCCTATACAAGGTGATGTAGATGAATGACTCTTTAGCTTTTTAATGCTTCTGCAGAAAAGATGGATATAACTCCTGAGTCCTGGGCTGACAGCACTGTTGGAGTGTGTGCCACACTGGCAGTGTGATTTGTCTTCCTAGCATTTCATCTAGTACACATTTGCTTATCCAAATATTACTTTGTTATTTTTATAGCTGTCACTTGCAATTCAGCTCAGAACAGCAAATGTCAGAAAATAGTTACAAACAGCACCAGCATTTTTTGTGCTGTATTTGTTTGATGGTTCCTCCATGTAACTGTTGGAAAGGGGAAGTGTGGAACAGTGCAATGATTCTGTGAGGGCAGTCAAGGATTTCTGTTTTTTTTTCACCCTAGGCATCCCTAGCAGGTGGCAAAGATTACAAGTCTTGTCCTGCAGAGCTCCATTTTTGTATATCAATGTGTATTTTTACCCTGGTATTGATCCTTCTTTGTACAAGGGTTTCCAGCAGGGCAGGGAGGGAAGGGGAGCCTGTGTTGAGCCCAGCTCCAGCTGGTCTGGAGGCACAGTCACAACCTGCTCTGATATTCTGAGGCGCCAGTCCAAGCAGTTCTCCAGTGTGGCCTTAAGGCAGAATTCCTGGAAATCTCTCTTCTGGATCTTTTCCCAAATATTTCAGATGGGGCGTTTGGAAAAATAATCTATATTATCATCTTTGTAAGGAAAGGCAGTTGTTCCGAAATGCATATTTCTCATGTAGTCATCTTGCTCCCTGAGAAGGTTCTCTTGAAAATGAGCCCTGCTGTGCTTCACTGCTAGAATGATGTCATCTGGAACCTTATCTGTGAATTTTGGACGTGTTCTTGTTGTTGGAAAGAGCACTGGTGTTGATTCTGCTGATATATTCCCAGATATGCTGCTGGCTTTTCTAGCAGGCAGATTGAAAAGGAGCACTGTGGTCTCAATTGATGCTCCATGTTGTGCAGTAATGATTTGTAGCATGAAACTGCACATCTTAGCATGGATGCAGATGTGTAATGACAATTCTTGAACACACTGAGGTGGTTCTTTTGAAATCAGCATTATTTCAGTTTTCTGGCAGGCACTGGGATAGATAGGGGATCTTGCATATTTTTCTTGAAGTCAGTGGACTGTTGGCATGGCATTTGAAGGTGTTTGAGGCTGGGAAGAAGTTTTATGAAATCTTCAGGAATCCTTCAGTTGTGGTGAGGAGCTGTTGGGCAAACAGGGTGGTCTGGTGGGAGGGAAACTCCAGGCATTGGCCTCCAAGGTGGTCTCAGCAGATTGTCCCTGTGAAAGGATGATAATGGCAGCTGATTTCTTTGAGCTTGGCTTGGGAAATGGCTATTTCCATAAAACCTAGGCTTACAAAAAGCAAGTTTTGTTCTCATTGTTGTCATTGCTATGAAAGTTGTTTTGATGCTGTTGCTCCATTTCTGGGCTTATCCAAAAGCAGAAGTTTCCAGCTTGGTTGTGTGATCTGTACACGCAGAGGTGCCATCCCAAGGTCAGGAGCTGGGGTGGTCATGAGATGGTATTTGTCTCTGGGGCTGTAGGAAGAACTCTGGAGAACCTGAGACTAATTTCAGCCTTTTTGTTATTATTTTTTTTCCTCCCTTCTTTCCCCACAATGCAATCTGGCTATTTGTGGAAGCTTAATAAAACCCAAAATAAATGTGGACTATTTCATTTTGCTTCCCCTGTAATTGCCAGCCCATATCTCCCTCCATTATCCTTTCATCTTCTTTTCAGACTGGCTAATAGTTGCTTAGTGATTACATTTAATGGTGTGAGAGCCTTTTAGTTTGGCTACCCTGCTTTTCCTTCCCTCTTGCTTATAGAGATGTTTACATTTTTAGCCAGAGCTATGATTTGTCTCCTATATAATTGTGTGGAAAGCAACAGTTCACATTCCTAGACGGGCATCCTGAATTTATTTTGAAATCATTCTAATGCCTTTCCCACGCTCAGCTCACCCTGTAGAGTCTCTTGATTAGTTCAACTAACTGTTCCCCTTCCCATAGATTTATTTCTTTGCAGTGAACTGCACATTTTAGCCTGTCTGGTGTGGTCTGTAGGGCTTTGGCAAATTCACAGTAAGCAGGTTGAGGTGGGGTAGGAAAGGTAAAGGAAATGTTTCACCAGGCTGTGCTTCATGTAGCTGGAATCTTTGGGGTCACTGGGATGCTCTCCTTGCCCGGGGCAGCTGATGCTTGGAGGGCTTTGCCAGAGAAGGTGCCTCACTTGGAGCAAAGCAAACGCTGGCAGAAGCTCTTTGCTGTGGGCTAATGACCATGCTTGGACAGTGTGGGGGTGTCATTTAAAAAATATCCACTTCTTCAGTGTTATTGGTGAAAATGACGTGGATGGAGCTCATCCAGGGAGAGGGGCTGACCTTCCACCTCAGCTGTGTGGCTGCTGGGGAAGGAGTGGCCCCGAGCATCCTGACTGTGCCAGCGCAGCTCTGAGAGCTTGGGCTCATCCTTGAGCTGCTCCACGTGTGAGATGGGAAGAGGGGATGGTGTGAACACACAAGGCACAAAGCATCGCCTCTGGGATGAGGGTGCAGTGCTGTTTCTTCAGGAGAAACCTGCTGTGCAGTACAGAGTTAGAGAGGCTGAAGCACTGCACGCCCTGTAATTCTTCACTCCCCCCATCTCTTAAGGCTTTTATCTGTCTGTGTATCTCCTGTTCTGGCACCAAGAAATTTGGAAACTTGAGGAAGAATGTCTACTCCTAGTCTTTGATGTAGCAGCATGGCTGACTCATGGTCACTAAAGCCTTTGTTAGGGAGGGAGGAATTTTTGCTTTTTGTTAAAGAGCCAGGAGCTGTCTATTTTCATCACTGAGTTTGCAATCCCAGCAGTTGGAATGAAGCAAAATTCAAAGCTTTGGAGAAGTGGCTGGGGGTGTGTGGAATGAGTAATGATCCAATATGAGGCCTCAGCAGGGTGAAAAATGTAAAACTAGCATCTCTTCTGCTGTCGGGGTTTTTTTTAAGATAAATTCACTAGCAATGAGAAGTGTTTTAAACGTTGCTGCTGTTGCTGATAGAAACAGGCCATTAAATTGCTACAGTCAACATTCCTTTGGGTCCTGGTCATAAGCCAAGCTGCCAACTATTTGTAAATTTACTGACAGTTAGTAAGCAGGATACAATATTTAAACTGTCAGAAAACTAATATTCGCTCCTTTCAGGGAAACATAGCTGTGTTTCTCTCAGGCTCTGGCTTTTTGCAGTGTTTGGTTAGTGCTTTTATTTTCTGCTTCTCTGAACTCCAACACTGACCCGGGAAAAAGCAGTGAGGAGATGAAGAAGAGGCTGCTGCCTCCCCCTTTCCCTGTGCACCCTGTTATCATCATCCTTAACAATATCCCAGTCCTTTTTGGCAGAGATGCTCCAGATTGCAGCCAAATTCCTGGGCTCCCAGGGCCAGGGTTCTCAGTCTTGCCGTGGCTTGCAATAGCTGCTGTTCCATCCCAGCGAGCTGTAAATATGAAGACAGACATTCACAAGTGCTAACTATAAATGCCTGGTGGCTTCCTGGGGTGTGCACTCAGAGATAGTGCAAAGCAGCTTGAGGGAGCCTAGAAAATACTTTGAACTTATTTATCATACTACTAAAATGTTGTGGGAAAAATGGCAGAATCATTTGTTTGCTGCTTGCTGTTGAAATGTGGGCCTGGTATGAATTACCCATGCAAAGAGAGCTCTCTGTTGTGAGCCAGCATTGCTGGGAGAAATCTGCTTTTCTTTACTGTACAGCAGCATTAGGGGTTTGCCCTGTTGTGGACCTTGATCTGAAACAGCTTTTTGTGTAACTACCTATGTGGACATTCATAAATATGAATTCAGGTGGATTTTCCCTGGGCCCTGCTGAGCAGTAACTCTCCTGTCCCATCAGAAGGATGAGGAGCTGAGCTGTTTGCAGGGGTGGACCTCTCTCACCATGGCAATCCTCCCCTTGCTGTGCCTTGCTGAGGGACAGTGTGTTATTTGCCTCTTAGAAGTGATAATTTCACTGGGCACTCTAGGCTGTGGCCTTGATAAAGCCAGGAGGATGAGTTTGAATGGACTGCTGTGGTGATTAGATTACAGGCAACAGCAAAATATTTACTTCTTTTTTTGTGGTTTAATTTAGAGAAGTCTTTTTTTTCCAAACCTCAGGAAAGCCCCTGTTCCATGTCAGGATTATGCCAAGCCTGGAATGTTTGGACCAAGAGGGGATAAAGGGCACAACTTGCAGAGCAGTGGGTGATCCTTGCTGACGGTTCACCAGCACTGCCAAACCTCTGGGCTTGAGTTCTCAGTTTCAGCTGGGTGCTGCAGAGCTGGATCCTTTCCCCTTGCATGCCAGAGGAGCAAGCATGCCTCTATCCTGCTGGTTTTGTCAGGATTTTTCCCCTGAAAATAAGGAGCTTTCCTCCTCAAAAGCAGCGTTCTGCCCCGAGCAGTCCTGGCCTGGGTGAATCATTGTGCTCGCAGAAGAAATGTGTTGTAACTCGCTTGCATTCCCCACTGTCTGTGCTCCTGGGGCACAAAGTGTGTGGGAAAGCTCTGAATCTCCACCATCACCTCTGAAGTTTGGCCCAGCCAAAAGATGTAAGAAATTGGTGGGTGTTGTGTGATCTGCAGTATCCTCCAGCTACAGCTGACATTACCTGGGCATGGAGAGGCCACTTGTGTGTGCTGTTGCTGCTCAAGTGCAAATAAATATCATATTTATCACTGTGTGCTGTCAGGGTGCTAGAAATTAAGCCCAGAGCCAGCTATAGCAAGAAGTGTTTCACCAATCATTATAGCATTTGTCAACATTATGGGCTGCAGCCTGGCAGTAATAAATGCGTGGTGCTCCTGCTAGAGCAAATGGCTTTTCCAAGGAGAGGTGTATTTAATGAAGAATGAACAGCACAAGCTGTAAAAGGAGCAAGATCAGTGATTTTTACAAAATGGTTGTAAATGGCACAAAGCAAGGTGGAACGGGCTATGGAGTCCCCAAGGGTGCCCTGGAGTCAGCTGGGTTGGGCACCTCCACTCTTTTTTGAAGATGCATTGAAATTAAGAAAAAGATGCATTAAATTAAGGAAAAAAAGGCAAGCAAGTGGTTGCTGGCACTGCTTGCAGGGCTGGGAGTCAGGAGCCAGCCTGGTTTGTGTTGGGAGCCCCTGGGGGAGCCTCCTCCCTGGGAGAGATGCTGGGGCACAATTTCACCTCCCACCTGCACTGGGGCAGGGATAACAGGGTGGGCTCCTCACACTGAGGGGATGGGTGCTCAGAAATGGCTTTAGAAAGGAGGAGGGAGCTGCCAAGGCTGTTCTTCCCTCCCTCTGGCTGGAACTGCACAGCTTGACTTTTGGTTTCTGCTCCTTTTATTTCAAAAGGGCAGTTTTGATGTGTGTTCAGCTTGCCAGATGGTGGAGTGCAAAAAAAGGCCTGAAAGCATGAGGGAGGGAGGAGGAGGGAGAAGCATGTCCCTGCCTGGGACCTGGGGAAACCTGAATTCTGAAATTGCTGTCAGCTGCTGCAGAACCAGAGGGTGTAGCCTGGACTACGGAAATTGGGATTGTGGTATTCGTGAACAACACATCTCCATCCTAGTACAGGTGGTGAGGCTTTGATATATGGGGTTTATACCAACTTTTTTTTCTATTTTTTTAGCCCTGTGCATGAACTGTCATGTGAGAAGTGACTGTCATTTAGTTCCAGGACTGTTGTGCTCTGTGTGTTGAGGGGGTTTGTCTTCCCTTGTGCAAAATCCTTCTTATCCACAAAGGAACACGTTTGTCTTTTTTTTTTTTTTTTCTCCCTAATAGTATGTGGCAGGTAAAGGTGGTATAAAAGCAATGGCATCAGTTGAGATCCAGAAGGTATTTTCATCTGCTGGGGGGGAAGGAAGGACAAGATGTGGTGAATCTTTTCTGGCTCCATATCCACATTGCTGAGGAGCACTGGAGCGGGACATCCAGGGCTGCTGTAGCACAGTGGTGCTGAAACCATTTAGAAAAAGTTACAATATCAAAATACCAGGAGAGAGGAGAAATGAAACCCCGAGTCCATTTGTTGGAAAGACAGTGTGATTAAAGATTCAACTGAAGTAACAGAGCTGTTGGATTTCAAATTAACTTAACACATCAACTTTTCTTCAGGAAACAAACATTACATTATCTCCTTAACAAATAGCTCATGCTGCAAAAGTGAAGCATGGCACCTTCTACAAATCAGACTGTTTGACTTTTATGAATGGCAGTGTCGCCTATCACTGTGTCAGCAAGATTCAGGGATGATTTTTCAAATGGTTTGAAACCATCTATTTTTCATTGTGTTTTCCCTATGGTGAACATTCCACTTGTACCCAAAACGTTACTGAAATAGACTTTCATCACTGCTTAGAAGTAAATACAATAAATGGCAATAGATATGTTATGCATGCTATTGTCTATAGTGTGTATATATATCCAGTATATCCATCTATAAAAGCTATATATCTATATTTACATTTAAAATAAGGTAGCTCTAGTAAACACCTAATGGAAAGATTATTCCTGAGAGGGTACCAGACATGGTGGTTACTTTGTTAATTCATGCCTATCAGCTAGAAGTCAAAACTCAACTGGAGTAAGCTTGAGACCTTAATGCAAAGGTGTCCAGAGGTGCAGTTGCACCATCTGTGTCAGAAATGGCTCTTTTCCTCCTCTTCTGTACCTCATCCCTCCTGCAGTGAGGTACTTAAGACCTTAAGGCTTAATAACAATTCTGCTTCACATCTGTCTTTCACAAATGTAGTTCTAAAAATATTTATTATTCCCTCTAGGAAAGAACTTTCAAGTCAGGGTTCAGAAGATCCTCTGTTACAGCTCTGTGCATATGTTTAATTTATAAAATCTTCCTTAGTTAAGGTGGTTTATCAGCTCTAGGTCAGGGAGACTGTTGGATCATCAAGCCTGACCTGTGTCAAGCCATTGGTTCCTGCATTCAGCTGCAACACTGACCCCAGGGTCTGAGCAGAGCACTGGGAAATGTGGTTGTCCTTCTCCACCCAGCTTGTTTTTTATCCTAAGAGGATTTTTTTTTTCCATTTTGAGATCTGGCTGCTGAGCTTGTGTTTCCTGAGTGTGCTCTGGAAGATCACAGGAGCGCTTCGTTAGGCAGAGCATCTCTGCTCTCGTGTGAAACAGCAGCATCACAAGGAAGGGGGCACAGCCTGGGCTGCCATCCTGCATTGATCAGCCTCTCTGGGTGACCTTGTAGGACTTGCACACAGGGAGTGTAAGAACAGGTGTCACTGTTACAAAAGCAGTGGCAGGAAGGGGAATTTCCATCTGACATGGATTACACATCCCAGCGCCTCAGCTCGCTGATTCAGCCCTATGGGAAACGGGAACTGTGATACCTGTCAGAAATCTGAGCTTCAGCCTTGCAGGGAATCTCATGAAGTGGCAGGCACAAGACTTCATCATCATCATCACCTTGGGGAAGGGAGGGAAAGGCAGTCCAAGGCAGTATTTACTTCTTGGCAGTGATGAGGTCAGGTTTCCAAAGCATCAGTGCTGTGAGTGGTGATGCCTTTTAACTGTGGAGTTGAAAGGATGATGCAACTTCTGAGTGTTGTGCCAAAAAAGGCAAAGTGTGTCAAGAGATGACCGTTGGCAGCGTCTAAAGGGAAGAAGGTTGATATTTTTAATTATTTTTTTTTTAATCTGGCTGAGGAGCTGGTCTGGGAAGGGTTGCAGCATGATAGGACTGAGTTCTGAGCAGCTCCTGGCAAACCCAAGTGAATGAGCTTCAGTTCAGTTAGAGCAGGGGAAGGGATTATCCTTATCCTTTATACAGAGGTGCTCCAAATTTATGAAGGAAAGCACTAATTTTTTTTTTTTTGCTGTGGGCAACCGTGCTGCCTTAAGTACTTTTGCAATCCCCTTTAATTAAAGGGTGTCTGTCAGCCTTTCTCAAGTTTTCTGTTATCATAAGCAGCACAGTAATGGGTACCTGGAGAGAACACCAAATACCTTTTGGTGCTAAATGAGCTTTTCAATCTGCAGTTTAGCTGAAACATTTTAATACCACCCAAGTGTTGCAGTGACAGCGCATTCCAACTATTCTAGAGGCTTTGCCCATCTTGTTTTCACCATGTCCTGTACCTTGTCTACCCTCATCCCATTTCAGATACTAAGTTTGGAGCTACTGTCAAGGTCAGTTACAAAATCTCTGGATTTTAATACTTTTTAACCATGGCGACCACACTGAAAGGTATAAAAGATCTGCCTGCAGGAAACTTGGTCAGTAATTCTTTACTGCATATAAAAATATATAATTCTTGGTCAGTAATTCTTTACTTGTATATAAAAATAAGTTAACTTTTTGTAGGTTAAGAGTCTGAAAGTTTTGGGTTTTTTTTTAAAGCATTGCTTTGAACCAAGCGTTGATGACTGTGGCATCACTGAGGAGAAAGTGTTTCATGTTTCTCAAGTGTGTGCGTGTGGTTTTGTACGTGCCTGGCTGCCTGCCTGGTGTTACAAACTAAAACAGTGCTGCTTCATGGTGTTAAAAAAAAAAAAAAAGTCTTAGAGGTCTTGTCACTGAGCTCTTTGTTTGCATAGGGAAACATCTGTCTGAGATTTAATGTGCTGTTCGTAACACTGCTGTTAGAGAGCTGTAAATCCTTCCCACTTCTTCTCCAGGGATTTGATCATTGTGTTTTTCCTCTCTTCCTAATCAAAGTGCTGTAGTTGAGTGTTGTAATTAGTACATATTAATTTATTGATTGTACTGGTTGTAGTAATATGTGATAATAACATGACAGAATTTTATTAGTTCTATAATAAGATGTTTAAATATTGTCACTTTAAATAACATTAAAATAGAGCTTTCATATGTTGTTTTTTATTATCAGTTCGTTATGATTGACTAATTGCACTTGTTTGCATTGACACGATTCATTCCTGCAAACACAAGCTGTTTAAAGGTTTAATTCTCATTTTTAAACTTGTTCTCAGGCAATTGGAGGAGAGGAGGGGGAAGGGATCTTGGGCAGAGCTGTATGCACTAGGTGTGTGACATAGGAAAATAAATTGTGTTTTCTGCTACTTACTCAGTTGGTTTGGACACAAAATGAAGCATGAATTTTCTCCTCCCCAACTGACAGCATGCTTTTAAAACATGAAGTTGTCATCTCACTTTGTTACCTCACCAGCACCTCCAGCTTGGCAATTTTCATGGATTGCAGTTCAGTTTAAATTCCTGGTCAAAGTGTTAGATAAAACCAGTGCTCCACATCAGTAACTATTACCTGGAACATGAATGTGGGGGTTTTTGCAGGATGGATTGGCATGTTGGGTGTTACCTCTTTTAGCGCTCTTGTCTGATCTCCAGCAGCTTGTTTCAATAAAGTGCTGTGAAATTCCCCTCCCCAGAAGGGAGTTTGTGTGGGGAGTGGGACACCAAACCCTCTATGGGCTCTTGGAGGCTGTCTTTGGAGACTCCACAGGGAAAGGACTGTCATTTGGGCAGGGAAGGGAGTTTGGGTGCCTGCTGTTCACCTCTGGGGGCAGCTCAGCCCCTCTCATCTTGGCTCCCTGTGCCTTTTCTGGGAGATTAAACAAGATTTTTGTCTGTGGGCAATGCTGAGGGTGTCAGAAGTCACTTGCTATTTCTTGTGACAGTAGCTTGGGAAACCTTTGAGCAGTAGCCAAGATAGCAGGTCTGCTCCCATGGGTGAAGTGGTCCAAGGGCCACTGGTGACAGGACATGCAGAGATGCGGCAGAGCCCTGCTGCAGGGCATGGCTGGGACTGTGTGTGCACTTCTGCAGGCTGCTAGGCTAAAACACCATGCAGAACTCAACCTGAGACAGGGAGGCAGCAGGAAAGGAAGAAAGGTCAGGAGGCACCACTAATTCTTTGCTACATGTCCCAAAATGTTTGTGCTCAACGGCAAGGTGAGCTTGTGTGGGAGAACAGCTCCAGGTGTAAAGAAGGAGGAATTGGTGATCTACTCTGGGAGCCTTCAGGGAAGAAGGGGAGAAGATGAAGGGAGTGTTTTCTACTGTGACCTGAATATTTGTCAAGTGTAAAACCTTCACAGCTCGAAGCTGAGTGTTTTGGCTGGATCTGCAAGGTGCTCTCCAAATGTGTTAGTGTCTCTCCCCGGAGGCATCTGTGCCCAAAGTGCTGCCAGTCCTTAAACAGAGCACTTGCCATGGGCTGCTGTCTAATAAAGCAGACTGGGAGGTACAAGCAGTGAATTTTCCTTCTGAATAAGCACGTTTTCCCTGCCTCTTCTAGGAGCACACTTAATGCTACTATAAAATGCGTAAACCTAATAAATGTCACCTCTGTGGATGGATTTGGTGTTTGGTGGTTTTTTTTCCCAGATTGTGTGTTGGCCCCTCCCGAGGTCTTGTTCGATAAATCAGGGAGTAATGAGTTGTGTTGCTGTCAGGGGTATCATCTTGCAGTTTGGCAGTGGCTGTGGTCTAACAAATGGTCCCAGAGTGGCAGAGCCCATTTGAAGAGAGCAGAAGGTAGGCTTGAACAGAAGTTTTGCCAGCAACATCCATCAGCAATTTCATCTCTCTCTTATGTCTTTATTATTTTTTTTCTGGTGTTATGTTTGCTTTGTGTTTTCAGGAGACAGATTGCTCTGATTTCTAGGGAGAAATAAAAACCACCAAAGTTTGGTCAGAAAGCTTTCGCAAATCACTGGGAACTCTGAAGTGTGCTGGTCAGCCCTCTGGGCTGTGTCTAATTGCTCTGTCTCCCTGCTACCATGGGAAATTTACAGTGATTACTCTGTTCTTTAAAATAATGAAACTTTTGCCAGACTATTTTGCCTGTAGATAGCAAAATGTCTTTTGTTTACAGCTGCAGTGCTACGGCTGCTGTTTGCTCAGACAGGGAGGGATGATTTAACTGCAGATGCAAAGTGTGGTGGCACTGGGGGAGTTCAAGGCCAAGGCTTCCTACATTTTTGCATGTTTTCCTTCTATATATACAGACTTTAGTTTCTTTAGAGCAGCAACAATAGCAATGGCTATTTGGTATAAGAAGGGAAGTGAAATGAGTTTTGAAGTTTGAGTGGTATTGAGGAAAGGCAGAGATAAGGAAGGGAAATTTAAATGAACTGTAACATCACACATTTAAAAATATGATAAGGACTGCAGTTTATCAGAGGCTACCTTTCCCTGGAATTAAGCAAGCAATCCAACATAAAAGCAATTATTTCTGTACCCAGGAGTTTGACCATCTCATTTTTCATTTTCATGGGATCTTCCAAGTAATCACGCCTAATGATATATCTGCAAACCCAGGGCAGTGCATTGCTGCAAAACTCTGAATCCAAACTTTAATTATAAGAGGAATACTTCCTTCCTTCGGAGGGACTATTTTTCTGCCTTCAGGAAATGAAAAGGAAATTATTTCACTTTTGTATACAGGAATGCAAATGTCAATTTTCTGATGTAATGGGAAAGATTTCAGGTGGGATTTAGCGTTTCTGGCTCAAGGCTCTGGTGTGAAAAATGGTGCCTGCCTGTTAGACCCTTCTTGGCCATGAATCTGAAGTTCTTCATTGTATAGAACCTGTCTTACTCATAAGGAGATGGTTTATGTTATGGGGGAGGAATTAAGCTTTTAGTCATGCTTCACCCTGTCTTATTTATCAATTGCAACATAAAGCACAAAGTTAAGACTTAAGTTAAAACAAAGAGCTTGTGTATAGCAAACTCTTTGCTGGGAATCCAAATACGACCCAGTGCCTGGGATTTTCTGTCTGTGTTTATGAAGGGTCAGTATTTAAGATTTAAAGATTTAGTATATGTATTTCAGATATCACTATTGCCTTACCAAGTGCCACAAACATCTGGGTGACACCAGTGTGTCTGTGTGTGAAATGACTGTGTGTGTATGCAGGGTAAGGCTTGCCCATGAATTTAGCCTAGGCTCTAGGGACCTGTTAGTAGATGCAGTTTTATTACCAGATTTATTGTATTTTCTGAAGATTAAATGGCATTTGGAGCATGTCAATTTAGTCAACTGATGCTTTTGTTAATAATGTGCTTTACTGAAGCAGTGTGGTCTGAAGGGGGGACAGAATTGGTACTTAGTTATGTATAGCAAACATGGGGGCATTGACTATGTGAAATACATGTAAAACCAAAAAAAAAAATCCCAACTCCTTTTTCTCTACACGTAACATCTGTAAATTCAGGGTTACTGCAATAAGCAAGAGATTAAAGGCAGTAGGAGCTTGGAAGGGATTTGGTTTGTGTTTGCAGTTGGCTTGTGCCTTGACTCCGTACACTGGGGAGTGGAGCGTGGAGCCAGCTGGACAGCAGCTAAAGCCAAGCTCTGGGCTGGGACTGTGTGCTTTGAAACTCTAGACCAAGGATATGAGGCTTACTCAGTGAGAGGGTGTGCAGGATGGGAAAGCCCTGAGACACGGCTTGGGATGTGTGGCAAAAATAGAGCTTTCCCTGTGGGGGAAAAATGCGCTTCCAGCCCTGCTCCTGCCCAGTGGCCCATGAAGGAATCCTGGAGACCTGTTTGGGTGCTGTGGATCCCGAGTTTTGCAGAAGTATGTGGAGTCCCAGCCAAGTTTCTGAAAGTCAGAAAGATCTTTCACGTTCTGGTAGCTGACAATCAACCATATTGCTAGTATAAAATTTAATTGCCAGCATATGGGCCATTTGTCTGACCACAAAAGCTTTTATTCACATGCTTTAAATTTTTAAAGGCTTGTTATCAGCAGAAATATCACACAGCATGAAGGGGTTTCTTCTTTTTCAGCCACTGAGCTGTGTGGCTCAGCGACAGAGTGGCAGGGGGGGGGGGCTGTGGGCTGGAGTGTTTGGGGTGGGGAGCACGTGCTGGTGGGCTCCACTGGGTGAGTAATCAGTAAGGGATTATTATCCATGTTTGCCTGTGAGGAGAGGAGGAGCTGGGCTCAGAGAAGCTGTAATCCTTTGTCAGAGACCCTGGTGGGTCATGCAGTGCACTCAGGTATTCAGATCACTCCTTTAGAGTGGCTTGTGGCATTCTTACAGGTAGTAAATTAGTGTCTGTTAGACAAAATGTCATTTTGTTGTCTCTTAGCAGCTTCATTTGTGTGTAGAATTGCCACCATGGTGTGGTACCTCCTGGTCTCATCTATTCATAGCCTTCTCCTGTTGTTTGTGCCAATCTTCTGGAGGAGAGGCTTCTGAATATTTTGTAAGACTATGGAAATGTGACTGTGAAAGCACTTGAAAGCACTTATGACTTCTTTCCAAATGATTAGATTCCAAATTAGCAATGTCCTTAACAGCAAAAACATGTACTGTCCTGAATTATGAACAAGGTGAAACACATCACGCCATCAGCATTAGGTAACTAAAGACAAAGTGTTGTTCTTTTATACAAAGCACTTAGAGTTCATAACTTTGTCAATCAAAACCATTATATTTTCAAATCTACTATTTATTTAAAAGCTGTCTGGACTGCAAAAGAAATGTTATCTGGTTGAGCTACTGAGGTGTTGCCCTGGTGAAGGATAAAGATAGATCTTGGTGCTTCATTAGCTGCTGTGTGGAAGATTCCTCTTTTGCATGCTTGAAATATAAAACTGCAGGAGACCTGTGGGTCATTTCTTCAGACCCCTACATCTCAGGAGGCATCATGTCTTGTATAATAATTTCAGAGAATTTAATGACGTAATTCTCCTTTTCTTGCCTCAGATGTTCCAAACCTCATTGGCTCGGTGGTCAAAAGCCTTCGCAGGGAGCCTTCAAAAGCCTTCACAGGGAGCCTTCTCCTGTGCCACTGTGGGCAGGTGGGCACAGCAGTGTCCAAAGCCACCTGATGGTTCACAGAGAGTGGCGTTAAAGTGCCAGAGATTGCCTCATGCTTTACATCTTCTCTTTTTATAAAGATGGTTTTCCAGCAAATGTGGTTTTATCTATACCCAGCCCAAGCCTGCCCTGTCCTGTGTTGGAGAGGGCTGGTGTGGGATGCAGGCTTTGCTGGCAGTGCTCCTGGGGCAGATGTGTGCTCGTGCATTTCTGGGGAATATCTGCTGGTCTGGCCTCAGCTCTGATTTGTCTTGGCATGGCATTACCTATTTAGCACTGTACAAAAACAGAACATATTCTCCTGTTCTCTACAGGCTGTCACTTTTTAATTGCTATAGAGGCAGCACTTCAAAGAGTTTCTGTAAATTTTTTTTCCCCCTTAAATACAAAATTTTTCTCACTTGAAATATCATTAGTGGATCAAAGAAGCCTTTATCATTTCCTTGGGATAACTGCTAGAAGCTGGTGGTTACGTTGTTGCAGTGACCAGTTTCTTGGATTATTGTGTAATTAATCATCTTATTGAAGGAGAGAAAGCTCAACTGGAAGTTAAATCATAACTAACTTCTTTGCATCATCCATCAAAATCCATCAAGGCCTTTTCAGAGCTTCTTGACTCTTTTCCAGGTTATGAGTCTCTCTCCCTCAGCTGTTTCCAGATGAGTTCTTCTCTGTAGGTTGGTGCCTGAGACAGGGCATTGGTCCCTATGGTAAATGTCACTATAAAGTATTATAAAACATCTTCTGAAGGGATCTTGGGAATTGAAGTCTTTTGTTACCAGACAGGATCAACTTTGCTTCAACCTGCCTGAGCAGATATTTATTTAATGTGCCCATTAAAAGACCTTCTGATGGAGACATCCTCCCAGCTCGGTCAGGTCACTTATTTCCATGCCCCATCTCCATCAGAGATGAGAAGCAACAGCCAGAATCTGGAATCTGGGGAAATTTGGGCTTGCTATACTTAAAATTTCATTCTGCATGCTGCATGCTTCTCCCTTAATTGTCTTGGGTGTGTTTCCTTGTGATTCTGGTTGCTAATTAACATGGTAAAGATTATTCCTGTGAGTACAGTCAGGTTGTTTTTTTTTTAAAAGTTTTATCTGCTGATATCTGTGCACAGACTGCCTGAAAGATTGAGTAATTTAATTAAAGAAAGAACAAACAAGAGGATTAATGTAATCTGTGGGATGGGGCAGGAGCCTGGAAAGGGTTGGGCAAGAGCTACACAGGGCCCACTCCAGTGCCTGGTGAAAAGCACACATGGGTCACTGCCTGCTGAAATTGGTAAATAGAAATCCTTTAATACTTCTGGCAAATAGTGAATGGCAAAATCTTGGTGTCAAATATGACCGTTCTCATTTACATTTAAATAGTTTAGGTTTCCTTGTGTGTGCCACACATAGGATAAAACAGTGCTCTGTTATTGCAAATATTACTTGTAGTGAAAGTAAATATCATTGTCACCAGTGTTAATCTGCTGCACTCAGGAGTCTGTTTCCAAATATTGATTTCTGGTAAATGACCTTTATCAGTGTCGCAAGATTTTATTTGGAAAATGTTTTGTGTCAAAGCCTGGGTACATTCACTGGTGACCTGGTTACATTTGTTAGAAGCCATCAACATCAATTTGCCCCATGTCTTACAGACCCTTGGAGGATAGAGCATCCTCCCTCTCAAAAATTTAGGGGCTCTGATGAGTTTGGGGCTGGTTGGGACTTGCAAGATGGAGAGATCAGCAGATCTCAAAGCTACAGGATGACCACTTCCAGAACATCAAGTGGGTGTGATTTTTGATTCGAGTGTGGCACAGATGTTTAAGGAACCATTCTGGCCTGCAAAGCTGGATGCTGGTCCTCATTTCCCAGCTTGGATTCAAAGCTAGGGACTGACTGAACCTCTTCTACCAAGGGATTTTCATTTTCTGTTTTTAAAATAATTGCAGTTTATCAGGTCTGACTTGGAAATAGTTTGCTCATCTACATAATTAAGCCATAAATAGCAGAGTAAATTAACTTGCTTTTCAACTTTTCAATGAGGTTGTTATTTCTTCTTGAAGCTCAGGAGACTTATTGCCCAGAATGTGGGTGATTTTTCCTAAACCCTTGTCTTTGCCAAAATGATGGTTATTCATCCTGGGGTTCTACAGAGTCACGTGCTATTTGGGAGTAATTAAACAATCACTTTGAGTTATGGGAGCCTGAGTGACAACAGGAGTTAGGAAAACCTCTCCCATTTTTGAATTCTTCTGTGTAAATGATGAAACTGGAAGCTAGAGAGGGACATGACAAACAGACGTGGTTTTCTGTTGTCATTTTCACTGCCTCTGAAATAAAAATGAGATTACTGAGGTCACCAGCTGGCTCTAAGTCAGCGAGTTTGTGTTGGAAGCAGTTATGCCCTTTGGCCAATGTTATTGATAAACCAGATAACAGCTTCTGCCATTGAAGCTTGCACTTAATTTATTGCAGAGGAAGTTGTGCTGTGTCTCTGGATGGTTTTTCCCTGTTGGGATATGCTCTGACTTGGAGCCAGGATGCTGGCATGGATGCTGCAGTGCCAGCCCTTGTGCCAGCTCTGGGTGCCACAGGGCAGCGAGCCAGGAGCAGCTGATACAGGGGATTGGGTTACCAGGCTGAAAACTTTGTTTGCTGCCTGTTGGGAAGTGCTTGTCCAAAAAAAGATGAGAAACTCATGCTTAGTTTTTAGATGGAAATCAGCCATGCACAACAAGAAACAGCTTAAAGTGGCTTGGAACTCAGTCTCTTGTGGTGCCAGAGCAGCAGATGGCTCGTTGTCACTGCCGATGAAAATTATGTTAATTAATATATTACAAAACTGACTCTGGTTGAACATTTGTTTCTTATGAGCATGTGATTATCAGCTTTTTCTGGAAGATAAATTTTGGGAATGTTTCAACTGTTATATTTCTCTGAAATAGCTTTCTGGAGGTTTAATGAGCTGTTTGGTTTCGGTGCTGTAATGCTAAATGGATATCAGTCATTCTGCTGGTGTTAAAGAACTTGGAGATTGTGGCAAGCAGAGTTAGAAAGCCCAGAAAATACTTTAGAGTGTGCACTCTCACCTGCTGCACACGTGGGTGCCCCAGGGATGGCCACACCATGGCCCTGTCTCGAGCAGCAGCTGTTTCCCATATTTACAGCAGTGATTTTATGGAGGGATGGATTGAGTGAAGATCTGGATTCTTTCCTATTCGTGGGCCAAGACCTTTTATGCACCTTTTTTTTGCTCTAAAGGAAAGCTGTAGAAATCTAGGATGTTTTCAGGGAACTCTTTGCCCACCATGTAGATTTTCTGGCTTTTATTAAACACCAGGCTTGAGAATGGATGTTTCCTTTGGTAAATTTCCCAAGTCAGGGCCAAGTCCATGTTTTTACAAATAAAAATTAACTTCTACATGGCCTGATACAATCAAGATTCCATTTCTGTTCTTCTAATTTACTGAAAAGTCTTACATGCTGCCACTGAGGACCTTTGCACACAACCTGGAAAGCTTTGCATTCCTTGCCTGTAGAAGCTGCTGGCTCAGGCTGAAGAATGGTTTTGACAATAGCAGGCACAGATGCTTCAGAAGGTGTAAATCCTCCCCAGTGGCAGATGCAGATAATCTGTCCCCTACTGTTAGCCACATCCTGATCTCTAACAGATAAAGACTGACTTAATCCCCAAAGCATGAGCTTTAATATCCTTTACAAAAGCCACCTCCTAATTCTCAAGGCCCTGGTATGGTTTTCTCCCCCATGGAGTCTGAGAGCTGCTCAGGGCTGTCTGAAATGCAAGGAGGTGTTTGCTGGCAGGGCTGTCACTGCCCCAGAGCTGCCACCAGCTTCCCTTCTGCAATTTGCAGAAGCTGCTGACTTTTATTTACTGTTTATTAATTGTTTAAAATAAAAAAAAAATTATTGTCCCCTCTTTGACTTGCTCTCTTTCTTATGAAAAGAGTTGATTTTTGGTGATGCAGCCCTTGCTCCAGTGTGATACATCCCCATTCCTTCACCTCTGCAGGGAAATGGAGAGATGGGGCTGCTGGCCAGGAGAAGGCACCCAGCATTGCTTTTTGTGACCAAACCAGCCCTGTCAGGGAGCCCTTTCCCATCCCAAAAGGCTGGGATTTGCCTTCCTGCAGGTCGGAGCTGGCAGGCGTGGGCAGGAGGGAGGTGGCTGGGTGGGATCAGGAGCCTCTGTGGCTGTGCAGCTCCCAGTGCAGCAAGTGGAACCCAGCCTGACACTGGTGCCAGTGTGAAGGACAGTTTTGTGCCACAGTGGTGCTTTCAGCTCAGGAAAGCATCTTGGATGGGTTGTGAGAAAAGGCAGTGTTGGTCTGTGCAGAGAGCTCTGTGCCCTCTCTAAGCACCTGCCCTGTTCTGTCTCTGCAAATTCTGAGCAAATCTGACTTTTGCCCTCAGTGAAACCACGTGTGATGCTGCTCCACCCCAGTGTGTGTTCCCTGGGAGGCAGCAATCACCTGGAACATCTCCATGTGCCCAACTCTGTGTAAGCACAAGGCTGACCCTTCCCTGCTCTACTGAACATTTGTGAAGCATTCGAGATCCTGTATGGAAATTACAGGGAATATTTTGGTTGTATTTCCCCAGTCACTGTAAAAGCACAGTGCAAGTGCTTGTTTTGGAAGAATCTGGAGGGAGTAATGAGCTTGTGTTGAAGGTTGAGGGGTTTTGATTTTTTTTTTCTTTTTAGGGAAACATGTTTGTTTTAAGTAAATTGAAAAGGACTCTGAACACTCATGAGAGCAGCTTTTAATTGCTTTGTAGCAAGTGTTATTTTTCTTCACAATCTCACAATTAACCTACTCCCTGTGGCTTCCCAGTGTAAGTTCTGCTGTTGGTACAAATTGATTTTGCCTCTGCTTTTTGTATTGGGAAGAGAGGGGAAATTAATTCCCAGTGCCCTTGGCTCACTGGAAATCTTTTCCTGCCAGGTCTCTGAACCTAAACGGTGTTCTGGGATTATTTAAGGGCTGAGCATCTTTGTATTGTCCTGAGTGCTGTTTCATTTCCTTCCACCACCCCTCCAGTCTTTATTTTTGCTGGAATTTAAATTGCAGCTCATATTAGAGATGAGCAGGATTATGCAGGTGTGAGTGACTCAGGGATAAACCTTGTGTTTCAGTGGCTTGTTAAATTTGCAGAAGGAGTGGGGAAAACATCCTCTGTCATTTTGAGCTGAAAATGTGAATGCCTGAACTAAACCAGCAATTCATTATATTTGAAGGAAAGTTTGGACAGGGATTTGCTTGCCTAATTTGAAATTGTCTTTGAATTAGTCTGTGACAGTCTTTATATGAAAACTCTAAGAGTTTTATTTTGCTGTCAGTGCCTAATCAGTGCATAATGGCAGCTTGAGTTAGTGAAGAGGTAGCTAATGCATGTACTTTGCACAGCTTCCAGGGCCATAAATAGTCTCTGGCACACATTTCTTTTAAAACCTTGATCTGAGCAGCAAACAAGCATGTGTGTAAGCATCTCACCAATTCCTGCATGGCTCTGGAAGTGATAAGAAGGACAGTAAAATCCCAGTGGGTTTGTGTGCAAGTGTGGCAGTGTGGACACACAGCTGTCTGTGCATGTGGTGCTGGTGTCTAAATCTGTTTTTCTTTAAAGTGGAGAGGTGTGGGAAAATAGTGACATTAGATACTGCTGGCAAGTGCTGTCTGAGCTGGCAAGCCCTGTGTCTGTGCTCTGTGCAGACGTGGAAGGGTTGCTGGAGGCTGTGGGTCATTGTTTCCTGGGCAGGGTGAATCAGGCTGACCTCACTGGTGGGGAAATGGTGCACAGGCACACCCCAGCTGGGAGCCTGGGCTGAGAGGGTCTGGGTGTGTTCTGGATGTGTCCTCAGCTACGTCCAGAACGAGCAGATATCACTGCAGAGGGGAAAACACATCTTACAGTCTGAGAGTGCTCAGGAGAACGAGAAATGATGGCCAGAGGATGTCAGAAATCAGCCAGGAAGGATTTCCTAGAACATGCCCCCGAGCACTGAGAGCAGCTTCCACTGCCAAGAGGCTGCTCCTGACAAGTGAAAAGAGACTCTGGGTGGGGGTTTGGAGCAATGCTCCAGTCAGTGAACCAAAGATTTGCAGCCACAACCAACTATTAGTAACAGATGGTTTGATCCTAGAACTGGAGGTCAAAACCAAAAGGCTGGTGGTGTTGAGCCACGTTTGTCTTGTCTTGCTCAGCAGCCTGGAATGGTAGTCTGGGGGAGTGTCAAATAAAACATCCAGACTGCTCCTTGGTTTCAGCCCATGTTGCCCCTAGGGGGAGGACAGAGGGGTTCCCAATGACCCTGACCAGACCATGCATAATACATCACTGCCGTGTCACACTTGGCCATCACTGCCATGCCACACAGTGCTACTCCTTTCTGTGGATCATGGGTAAGTCTTACCAGTGCCCTAAATGCCTGTGGTCACTGTCTGTCTCACTTTAGGATAGGATTTAATGTATGTCTGCTTTTTAGTTGTTGTTAGTGTGCTTTACTCCATAATTTTTGACCCCTTCACTTGACAAATGGATCTCGGGTCTGTGCTTTTATTGCTTTGCCCTCTTGTGTAAGTGATGAAAAAGATGTGCTGAGGATGTCAGCCTCACTCATCCCTTGTACTTCTGTTGCTAGCAGGGTTTCTAAAAGCAGAAAAATCAGTGATCTCATTCTGTTGCGAAGATTTGTAGACAGAATTGCCTTTATCATCTCTTTCTCTCTGTCTCTCTGTATGTGGATGTTCTTCCCTTCACTGTCTTTTCTCAAATACATCTTGACATAGAACATGTCCATACAGGGATCTTCAGGAAAGCTGAATTAAATTAACTAGAGGTGTGAATTTAAAAAGGATTATTTAAACCTCATTAAACCTCTGTGTTTGCACACTTTTCAAAATTAAAGTTGCTTTAATTTGATTTCAGTTCACTCCACTTCCTAAGTGGAGTAATCTCAATTTAATTAAGGCAAATTAATTGAGTAAATGTCCAAAGAGAGATTTAATGTCAGGTAGAAGAGGAACATTCAAGGAAAATGAGTAAAAGGGAAGTTGAGCTTATTCAAAATTAATAAAAGCAGAAACTCTTTCCATCTGAGATGTTGCAAGAATTAGATGTGATCTGTGGCAAACACTGCAATTGTTATCTTGTAAAGGATACTATCAACAAGTGAGAGCCATTTCTTTTGGCTCATATGAGCAAACTCTCATCACTCCTTCAATTCTGGGCACCAGCCCAATATTGTGAAAGGAGAAAGCTACGTGTATTGAATGTCTTCTCTTTTTACTTTATTCATTCCTTCAGGAACCAGAGTAGATTTATACCAAATTATAACCTGTTTGTTTTTATTTTACCTGCCTGTCTCCTCCATCTGTTTCTTGCACAATATTTTTCTCGTGCTTTTTTTCTTGAGGAGAAAAGAGACTGGGAGGAAGAGGGGTGAAAACACATCCCTTCTTTCATGTGAAGGTGCTTATCTCCACCTGTGCAGGAGGTGCTTGGCCAAATCTCATTTCTATCTTGTTTCCAAAGGAATTCAGTATCTGTCAGTTCTGCAGAAGGTTCAACAGCAGCAATGGTGAGGAAAGTGAAGGGGTGACACTGATGGCATGAGGAGGGTGGAAGGCAAAGGCAGGATGTTACGTGGTGCTGGAGGTGCTCAGCGTGACCTTCAGTCTGATTTTCATCACCTGAGAAATGCAGTAATTAATGAAGAACCTTCTCTGCTGCAGAGGCAGGATTTGAGCAGCATTAAACATCATAAAAGCCGGGAAAAAGGTGTGATTTACAGTCTTAAGACCTGCTTCCTCTTTGGACAGGGTGAAGCACCAGGGGTGTTAGCTTTGTTCATGCTTTTTCTCTCATTGTTGGGTTAGCAAATCCAAGCATATGGATCAGGAGTTCTGTAAGTATTTTCCACTTTCCTTGCTTTGCCTCTGTGACAGAACAAATATTTAGTGAACTGAAGCTCATCCTGGGATAAGCTAGGCCAGCAGTTTGTATTTTTTATCCTCTTATGTTGTATTTTTAACGCTGGAAATGAGCTTCTTCTTCCCTTTGCTCCCTGGCTTGCAATTGGGGGATTTTTTTGGTGTGGGGATTTTGGGTTATTCCCCATCTCTTGTCTTATGGAGCTCCTTGCAAAGGGCTCTTCTAAAGGGAACAGAACTTGTGTCTTCTTCCAGCACTTCCTCCATGCCTGGAGATGTTTATGAGCCTGCCCCCACCAGCTTCAGGGGCATCTCAGAGTCATTCAGAAGCCGAGTTCTGCCCGCTGGTCTCACAGCAGGGCAGTTCACAAGTACAGACTGGATGGTCAGAGGGAGAAAATGTAGGTTCCTGCTGTTTCCTCTGTGTAGTGTTTATTCATTAGGACCATACTGTATCAAAATGTTTGTATCTGACACTGGTTCTTCTTTCTACTTTGTTAAACCCAAACCCCAGGTTTCAGACATCTCATGGTCATGCAGTGCAAGAGGTTGGTTCAAGACATGTGCAAGATATCAAGCTTATGAGGTTTTTTCCCTTTTCTTGGTATTTTTTTCTGCTATCTGCAAGGCCAGGCTGTAGGAAAGGAATGACTGGGCTGGTTTATTATATGGCATTAGGAAATGGATGTGGTTTTCTTTCCCCTCTGCAGCATCTTGCCTTTTAGAGGAAAGAAGCAGTCAATAGGAAACAGGTGGTGATTGGTGTAAGAGTTTCTGTAAGCTGTATCTGCTTATTTGAACTTCAGGTCTTGACATGGTTTCTGGTCTTGCCCAGACTGTGCTGACAGTTGCAGCTCTTTTGAGAAAGCTGGAATGAGCAGACAGTGAAGCCTTTCAAAATAGGAGTTACTTTATCCTTCCATTTCCCATTGTGAAGCCTTCTCATTAGGGTGAATTTCTTACCCCCTGCAAATCAGGCACTGAAAGGATGGAGGCTCTGCCTTCAAAGCCCGTTTGCCATATTTTAAAAGCAGAGAATGTCTTCCCTGTGAAGAACAGAGATCAAAACGTTTCACACGCAGTCAGTGCCCAAGTACAAATCCAGCTTGCCCCATGAGCCCTCTTGGAAGCCACAGTCCCTGTTCCCAAAGGATGCAGCCAAGCATCTCTGTCAGTGGGGCTGGGTGGGAAGGCAGTGTGAGGGTGTCAGGAGCCTGGGTACCTCCCTGGGAAGCTCAGCTGCTGGAACAGAGTGGGAATTGCATTGTTGTTCTGTGGGGCTGGCTGACCTTGGGCTGAGCTCTGGCAGAAGCTCAGTGATGTGCCGCTGCTTTTCCATCCTGTGCCAAAGCTTTAATGAAAAACATTTAAGGAAATATTAAGGAAATAGTTGCAATATTTGTGTCTGCTCTCCATGGCATAAACTGCATTTTGCAAATTCCACAGTGTAGCAAAGCAAAGAGAAGGTTTTCTCATCTTTAGTTTTGAACTGTGGTACAGCTTATGAATGAGCTTCTAGCAAAATTAACAGACAAATGTTAATATTCAGAGCAAATAACCTTTCTTTTTTTTTTCCCCCACAACTTTCTTCTGCTTCATTGTGTAAACTAATTAACAATAAAGCCTTAAACAAGCACTGTAGCAATGTAACTGCTGTCTTTACATATATAATTGTAATTAAAAGGCATTTCCTTATGGTCTTTCAAATCTAAATCCTTATACAATAGGGTCTCTACTGCAATGATTTTCAGAGGTTTCATTAGTTCTCAGTGTACCAGCATTTATCGCTTTCTGCTCTCTCTCCTGAAAACTTAGTGGCTGTTAAGATTGAGAATTGCATTGCACTGCTGTCTACGCTAATTAGGTTTTTTTCCAGCCTTGGTTTATGCCTCAGATGTGCTGCAGAAAAAAAAATCCCAGTTAGATAAAGAAAGCTGTTACAGAGCTAATGAATCAGTGCAGCTTGGCTGAGAGGTGGCGTGAGCTGATGGCAGAAGCTCTGGGGCTGGGAACGCTTTGGGGACCAACAGTCCATGAAGACCCTGAACTCACCCAAGTGAAACATGACCCCTGTGCCTCGGTTCTTTGATTGTAGAACCAGATCAGGGCAACCCTGTTAGCAAATCAGAAATATGCTGCCAAGAGTGCTTTGTACTCTGTTTCGTGAAATGCTTTGCTGCCTTCCACCAGAGGTGGGATTGAAGTGTTGCAAGATATTTCCCTGAAAATGTAGCTGGGGGAGAGGTAAGGACTGAGTGGTCATTCTGTGGCTTCCTTCAGAAAGTTGCCTGCTGCAAGCACAAAGTCCTGTCATGCTCCTTTGTTCTCCAAGGTTGGATGTGTGTGGAAACCTCATGAGCAAAGAAAATGCTGATTAGGATGCCCTGGCCAGCCTAAATTGCAATTCAAAACTCTTCCTTAGAAATGCAGTAGCAGGCTCCAGTTTTCCCCCAGCATGGGCAGTTATGGGCAAAGGAGAGCGTGGGAACCTTGGAGCCATCCTGCTGGACCCAGTGCCAGAGCATGCAGTCATTATGGTTAAAAACAGTCCTGTTCTTCTGAATCTTCTTTTTATGCTTACTGGTGTCTCCTTTGTTTAAGCAAAATGTTGGTGCCAGGATTTTTATGTGTAAAGTGTTTAATGGCCAGGTCTGCTGTGGTTCTTGGTGCCTCTGAGATGGACCCAGATGAGCAATGTAATTCCCTCTGGCATGGAGCACTGGTCAGAAACCTGCTGCTGTAGTGGGATCATTGACAGGGAACACAAAAGTGAGAGGTGTTTTGAGTGGGTTCCTTTTTTCCCATCCCCTCCCTTTAATTTATTGACTTTTTTTTTTAGCCTATGGCTTTCAATCAACCAAAAATAGTGTTCAGCTGTAGCCAGCATTTCTCCCTCTGACATTATTGATGGAAAGGTTCAAATTGAAGATTCCCTGCAGCAGCCTGTCATTTTGCAAGTGCCAGTAGCCAGGCTTGAGACTCAGTCCTGGCAGTGAGGACTTATCCTGCTTAGCTCCAGGATGGGCTCTTCAGGGTATGAGCAAGTCCTAAATCTGCCACATAACAGTCAGCTGCAGTGATTCTGCACAGTCAAAGAAATACTGTCTTATCTCTTTCATGTAGTATTGGCATCGTGTGCTGGGGGTTGCTGTGTGTTTTAGTTTGCACAGGGTAGCTCTGGGCAGATAGCTGCCATAATGAGGCTTTCGAGAGCATTAACCCTTGGAACATGGAGCTAATTTGGCTCTAAATCAAGAGATGAAAATGCACAGGACTGTCACAGGGAGAGGGAAAGATTAATCAGAAGCTGTTTTGATAAAAACATCGTGCTTTTGGCAGAAGTCTTGCTGAGCATGCTGCATCCAGGACACACAGCTTTGTTGTAGTCTCTTCTTTTTCTCTCCAATTGACATTAAACACAATAATTAAAGCAACAGAGATTAACATGTCAAGCCAAGCTTTTCGTTTGTCCTCCTTTATTTTTCCTTTTTCTGTGAGCTACTCAATTTTCCCTTAATTCAGCAGATCATGTATTTTAAGGAGGGTTGACTCTACAGCATGTTGGTGGCAGAGGGAGGTAAAAAGTCTTGCTCTCCATCTGGAGTTTCTTCATATAAATACTTTGTGGTATGTTAATGAAAGGCTGCTAACAAAGATAATTTTCTTTCTTCTGGCAATAAGCTTGACATAGCAGGGGTTTTGAGGCATTAAGAATAGAGATTTATTTCCAAATGACCATCTAGACTGTTCAAAAGGATTTTGATTTTCATAATTAGTTTTTTCTGCTTGTATTTTTTACTGTCTTTATCTTCTTTGCTTGAGCAATGCAAAGCTTTTCATTTAAACACATGTACTTGCATTTCTTTGATTGTATTCTGCCTGATATAGTAAATGCATTAACAGTGTTATAAATCTTCTTCTATGGAATTTCTGCCCAAAATGCTCATTATGGTGTAATGAGTGTTAGAACCTCTGTGTAAATGGTGTTATATCACAACAGCATTCTGATATGAGGAAAGATCAAGCAATTGATCTGTTCCAGAGCAAAAGAATGTTTGGGGCTGTGGTGCCCCACCTCATTATCCTGCAGAGAGGGGACCCAGGAATTCTGCAGTGAAAGGAGCCATAGCTCACCACGTGCTTTTTTCTGCTCCCTCCTTAGAGAGTAGATCTTTACCTGTGAGCAGACTACATGCAATGCTGAAACAGCCATTAAGTACCTGAAGCTTTTCATGGCAGAGCACAAAGCTGGGCTGCTGCACCTGAGGGGTGCCAGTGGTCAGCCAGGCTCCCTGTGCAGAGCACACCTCCTGGTAAGTTGTTTCTGCTCCCTCAGGACAATAAATGGTCCAGTTTTGCTCTTTTTCCAATTCACCTGCTCAAGCTGGTGAAGAGACAGACATCAGAAGTTGTGGAGCTGCCTGTGAGCTGTGCTTGCCCTGTGGGGTGTCCAGGGGAAGGGGTGAGCATCCCTTGGCTGGCAGGCTGGCACATGCTCCTGTCCTGTTCTGCTTGGGGCTCTAAAGGTGGAGAGTGAAGCTCTGAACCTGCTCAAAGGGCAGAACAGAGCTGGGAGCCAGCACCTTGCACCTTTAGAGGTCTGTGTGGTTTATTAGGTTCCTGGTGTGG
>NW_005054317.1:3561846-3570151 GCF_000277835.1 Geospiza fortis
CCTGCTGTGCTTGGCTGCTCTCACCTGGATGGCCAGGCTAGAACCAGCTCCTGGTGGATGCTCTCCTGCTGGGAGGGGCTGATGTAGACAGGGTAGAGGAGGCTGAATTGTCACATGCACCACATTTGCTGGAAGTGAATGCCTGGGAGCCTCTCCTGCTGCTCTGGGCAGCCTTGGTCCATTGTGCAGCAGGGAAAGGGAGTGCTCATTTGGCTAAGTCCTTGTTAGTGAGAGGTTAAACTTAAGCCCATTAGTCTTCCAGGGAATGAGCTGTAGCACAGATGCATATCTTACATTTTTTAATGGCATGCAGCAGGTAGAGCTAAACCAGCCTCTCTAACTTGTGTCTTGTTGCTTTTTCTATCTGCAAAATGTGCTCTCCTGCTTTGCTGGAAGCCAGAGTGTTTGCCAGCCTGGCTCTTGTGTGTCTCTGGGATTTAGTTTCCACTCACAAAGGCTGAGTGCTGCTATGCAGACAGAAAACCACAAAACTTTGATTTTAGCTGGCAGTCATACTTGGACCACTGTAAAAGAGAAAATGGATCTGGGCTATGTCTGCCCATAACTCGCCCACCCCTCCACACTTTGACTTCTTAGGCGAGATCAAGGCAAATGCTCTGCTCTGGATTAGAGTTGATACAGCTTTGAGATAGACTATTCCCACCATAGAGAAAGGGTAATGAATCTGGGGAAGCTTTGGGAAGGTATAGGACCCTGAATCTGTCTCCAAGTTACTGCAAGTTATGGTGATAAAATTGATGGACTTGAAAGTGAAACTGTTTTGGGTGCTGATCAACCCCTGCTTTTAGAGCTTAATACTGGCACTAGCACCTTCTGGGGGTCTTGGTGGCCCCTTCAGCAAGCTGCCTTGGGTATACCTTAAAAGAATCAGTGCAATTCTTCCCTGCAGTGAGGATGTTCTTGCCCTCTTGAGGACCTGCTCCCCTGGGAAGCAGTGAACCTCTGTCTTTGCTCTTGGCTGTGTGTTCTGTCCATGTCAAAGTATGCTGACTGGCCTTTCTGACCTTCCCAATCTGCTCATCTCTCATCTGCTCTGTATGACCACAGTGATGAGAAGCTATCCAGCTGAGCACAGTCCAAGGTTAGCACAGTTCAAACAATTACAAAAGGAGTCCTTGTTCTGTTGTTTAACAAGGCAAAAACAACTCTACAGGTGTTTGGGAGGAGTTGCATGGAAGATGCTCTTACATCTTTTCAACAGAATGCTTTTTGCTCTTCTTCTCAATTACCTTTTGGTTTGCTCTTCTGTGGGCTCTTCTCTCAAGGGTGTTTCAAACCCAGAGCATGTTTTTGAGTGCAACCTGCTCTTTTCCTCTGCTGCACACACGTATGGGTGCACCCACGCTCGCTCTCGTCTGGCAGCACTCAACTGTTTGTGTTCTTTATAAAACAATCTGCTTTGTTTCAGTCCAACAGCACAATGCACACAATCGCTGTCACTGATTGTGGGGACAGCAGCTTTGTCCCATACTCATCGTGCAATGCAGGAGAGACTCCCCCTGTAGCCTGTCTGCTTTTGCCCTGCAAAGCCTTTGTGGTGGTTCAGCTGCTGCTGCTTTTCTGTGTGCTGGCCTGGCGCCGCCACTGCAAAAGCGAGGCGGTGGCTCCCTCTGGAGCCAGCACCGCTGAGCTCCAGGGACTGTGTCTTGCTGAAGCTGTCACGATTTTCAGCTAAATATTTCAAGCAGTCTTTAGTTTTACCATTAGGGAAGTCTGTTTCCTGCCCAGTGGTATTCTTAGAAAACAGTAATTAGCTCAAAAGTTCAAGCAAAAGCTGTACAAAGAGGGACATAGGCTTGATGCTCTATAATTATTTTAGACCTCCATTTAGCTGTCACCTTCCATCCCAGATGTTTCTATAGAGGTTCACATGATATCATACCTTTGAAATAATATCTGTGCAATATTTCTATGGATAAATTTCACTGAATTTGCCTGGCTGTAAGTGGAATTACCCCTTGTCAGGATAGACCAGTACAGCAGCCAGCATGCAGTGAGGGCAGTGCTGTGGTTACTGTGAATGCTCCTGGGTAAACTGATGGTCCTAAACAGTGAATACCATTTGCACTGCTGGGTTTTTTTAATTCATTATTTGGATAAAGTAGCAATTGTTTGCAGAGTATTACTTTGGTTTCGGGAGAGTGGGCAGTTGTACGGGGTTGTACAGCTTAAATTCAGCATAGCTGGGTGTTGCTGCACTGTACAGGCTCCTTACCTGGGCTTCTAACATCAAGGTTGTTTTACAGACAAGAGAGTAGGTGACAGTCCTGCCTTGGACAGGCAACATAAACATTTGTGGCCTGTGAGCTCAGCCTGTGAGCAGAAGCTGGCTCAGAGGATGCCCACTGAAGAGGATGACTGGCATTTTGGCTGGCTGGGGTGGGCCCAATGGAAGTTTCCTGGATTTGGGCTCCCTGCATGGCTGCTCCTGCAGCACATGGTGCCAAACATGTCAGAGTGGAGGTGGCTGAGGGATGTCAGCCCTGTCCTGACGTCATCCCTGCCAGTTTAGGGCTGAACCAAGGCTGGGTTCAAAGCTCTGGTTTGTATGGGTGCAGTGAAGCAGTGCTTCTGCCTGGTCTGCTGCAGAGCTGGAGTCTGTAGGATTGGTGCTGGCATAGTTTGTGATCAGTTAAGCCTGAAATGATGCTGGAGAGGAACTGGGGAGAGGTGTGTCTGAGGGATGTCTGGAGTGTGTAGGTTAAGACTCATCTCTAGGCTTGCTGGATGCTAGCAAGGTCTTGAGCTTGTAACCTGTGCTGGGGAGGAGGTGTGGTCATCCTGGTGAGTGTTTGTGTGCCTGAGAGGTTCCTGGAGCAGCTGGGGCAGCAGTGCACTGCCTCTGCTATGGACAGTCCTGTACCCAGCCATCATTTCCCTTCTCATGTGCCAGTCTCTGAAGTGTCACCTGTCAGATGTCACCTGTGCTATGTGCTAGGAAGATGGCAACCTCTAAACTAGGGCACCATCTTCTAGAGGGTGGATAAGCTATGATGGGGGGATTTTGCTTAATTGTTCTGTTTATATTCTCTTAGAATCAAAACTATTTAGTATTTCTATTAGTATAGTTTCTGACCTCACAAAACTAAGGAAAACGTTCATCCCTCCTTTTGAGACTCAGCATCCACTAATTTTGATGCATCCCAGCTCCTGAAGAGCCCTCCTTAGCTGCTAAGTGCTTTCCAGAGGTGTCTGTTGGTATAAGGATGACCCACAGAGATGTGCAGGTTGGGGTACAGTTGAGTTCCCGGGGCTCACTTGTGATATTTTTCATTGTGCCTCTGGAGCTGGTGTGAAATCAAATGTCCTTCAGCAGCCTTAATTTAAGAAATAACTGAGCATCAACCCTCTGCCTTTGCCAGACAGATGTTGCTTCTCATGCCCCTTTGCAGCTAGAAAATTTTAGCATAAATTGGGCTGTAAAGAATTTTGGCTTTCGTTGATTGTTCTGCCAATCCGTGTTTGAATGACTGCTCTGCTGCAGGAAGTCCCACTGAATTCATCAGATTTTCTTGCAAGCTGAATTATCATGTTTTCCTTAGCCTTGTACATGGCTATATTTCAACGTAAAGAAAGTTTTGACACAAATGCTGAGCTTTTATTATCAACAGGCTTTGTGGTGTCAAGGAGTAGAAAAGAGTCATTGTTAATTGTTTCATTATACAGAGCCCTGATCTCAGGCTTGTAGAAATCTGAGAGCAAATGAGGAGAGCAAGTTTCCTTTGAAATGTTTTGAAAAGGTTTATTAGCAGGGAAATTGATGTGGAAAGCCCTGAATGGGATGGCACAGAGTAAGGTATTGGAGCCAGTATTGGCTGCTCCCCTTCTGAACAAGTGTTTGCCAAGGAAAAGTATCACTGGTTTGCCTCTAATCAGAAAGGAATAATAACTGGACCTGTGAATGAACTGTGTGTTTTTCAAATAGTTGAATTAAAATGTATTTTTTTTTCTTTTAGGTTGAATGTACTTGCTGTATTTCCCAGCAATTTGTTAAATTAACATGTAATTTTATTTTGTATTGTAAAGGGATATTTCGTTTGTAGTGCTTTTTATAACGTTTTGGGGAAATGGTAATATTCATATTTGTGATAAATTCTATGGTGAATAAAGGAAAATATATATCCTTATAGCAACTGCATTCTAATGCATTGTTAACTAAAGCAGGCAATGGTTATCTCCTCTGTTTAAAATAATTGTAGCAGAAGAGGTCTGAATCTGTACAAGATGCCCCTACAAACCTGTAAAATGAAATAATGACCTTGCTGCAGATCTGCATAGCTCCCGGGCACCATTTGGAACAGAACAGTGCTGCTGCTCTGTCTGCAGCAGGTTTTCTGACAAATGCAGCCCAGAAATAAAGCTGGCAGGGCAGTGTGTGCTATTCTGCAGCTTGAAGGAGAGATGAGTGCTTCCTTTCATAGAATATTTGAATATCAGCACTTCTGAGTGCAGTTTAACTACATAAATCATTTGCTTACTAGAAGAGAAGTGCAGCATTGACTTTGTGGGCATTCTGAAATCACAGCTGACATTTTGAGGTGACAGCAGAAGTGCAAAGTACCTTTGGTGTCCACACAGCACTGGTGTCAGCAAAGAAAGGCTCAGCCTGTCACATGAATGTTTGTCCTGCATCAAGCCTGAGTGTGCTTATTGACGTTTCACATTTTCAATCTTTGTGCTGCCTTTTCCCCGAGCACTTTCCCACCTCGTGCCCCAAGCCTTTATTCCCTCACTGGAATAACATCTGCTCCTAAGTAGGAGTTTTCTGCTTTAGGTTTTTAAAACGTGCCCTCTCGTGGTGAGCAGCAGTTTGTGCACTCTGAGTTTATTTATTAATTTATTTGTGAAAATGCTGTCGCAGAACAGGATGTCATGGTTGTCTCTCAGTCCTGTGGGTAAAAATCTTAAGATAAATATTCCTCTTTGACTCTTGTGTCATTACAAATCTGGTTTTGCTGGGGCTGGAGGATGTGCCCTGTAGGGCCCAGGGATGGTGTGAAATCCTTGGGAATTTGGGATTGTGAGTTTCAGCAGCTTTGAAACTTATGGCTGTGGCCATTCACCTTGATTTTGTGGGATATATTATAATTAAATGTAGGTACTGCAAAGACTGAATCATTGACTTGTTTGATGGTTCACATCAGGTACTGTCTGTCTATTTAGTCTATCCACTGGATTGCAAAGAAACATTGATTTATTTTGAAAAGAGAAAAGAGAAACCTGGAATGTGATATTTTTTGTGCAGACTGTGACCCTACCACCTCTGAACCTGTGACTGGTACTATTCCACATGGCTTGGATCCCAGCTTTTAGGAAATGGGGGCATTTTTCTTTATGAAAGACAAGTTGCATCTTCCTAAGTCTTTATTGCTATGCTTACCAGACAGTAATTCAGTCGAAGATATGAATACAAATAGGATTTTGGGGGCAAAGGAGCATCAGTGTGACTAAAATCTGTGATTTTTGTGTAATACTTAGTTTGGGGGGTTTTGTTGGGGTTTTTAAACTTATTTTAAATGATAAAGTAATTATTGTTCTTAAAAGCTTTTTTTAAATGAAACATGTAACCCATTCAGTGCGGAAAATTTCTTCAGAATTATGCTAGAGGTTTGAACTTCTCAAACTTCTCCTCCAATGTCTTGTTGATTTGTGCCCAAAGCCTGTAACTTGACTGACTCATCAGAGAAGATGCTAATCTAGGATAAGACTCTGTTTGCACAGGCTGAGCAGTGAATCACCAATATCTGAGCTATCAAACTTGAAGCACAAATGCTAGATGGGACAAATATTGATTATTTCAGTCTAGGACAGCTAAAAAATTAGAGCTTTCTCTAAACTTTTCTGGAGCCTGGCTGGGACCCTGCAAAGTCAATTTGAGACGAGTTGAATTAATTTGCTCACACGTAGCTGTAGAGCAAGGCTGTTTGCATTAATAGTGGCAGTGTGTCTGGTTGGTGATGGAAGAGGTCATATCTGCAGTAATGTGTGCTGGAGCATAAATTGAGTGGTTGAGATGAAAGGGAGGCTCAGTAACTTGCTACTGTTGTGGAATTTAAGAAATTTGCACTGCTTCCAGCTATCTATTTAAAAGTCAATGACTGGAAACCAAATTACTCCTTGGCCTTAAAGGCACCTTTGAGTAATTTTTCATGAAGTGATTAGATAAGGGAAGGGGGTGAGCAAGAGATGATGATTATTTTTCTGCTTTATCTCATGAATTGTACTTGCAAGGTGTAATACAACCAGAAGTTCCCTTTTAAGAGGAAGTATTTAAATGCAAGTATTACAAATTGTCCATTGTTATAATGAAGGCTTCTCTCAGAAGTGAAGAACAGTGTGAAAGCCAGGAGCCAAACCCATCTGGAGACTCAAATTAGTGATCACATGCTGCCTGTTTAATTGTGACAAGGCTATTATCATAAAGGGTGCTTGGCAAGGCAAAACCTGTTAATAACACCCAAAAACATTGAAGAAAGTGTTGCACAGCACATAACTTGATGAACATGGTTGTGCCTCTCTTGGCCCATATGTGTTTTTTAAACATGTGATTACATCCTGTGTGCTGTTCTCTCTTGAAGAGCTGCCCACATTTAAACTCTTACTTCAGGGGAGGAGGTAAATCAAAGTAACTTCTTGATCTTTGAAAACAAGATGAGCTGTCTGATGTTTACTGTGTAAGGACATGGAACAAGTAATATGGAGATTTGTGGTGAATTTCTGTCTTAATGCAAAATTTTCCAGCATCTGTATCCTGGAGCCACTCAGGTTAGGGATTTGGGCGAGGTGAATCATGTACTTCCCATGTACTGGAAGCCTCTTGTATTAAGGACTTTTTCCTGAAGCATGAATCTAAGATCATATTTGTATTAAATTCATGAGGAGCAGAAGAAAATACAGTTGGGAGTCGGTAAAGTTCTTTACTGGCAAAAGTGGGGGGATCTGTGCTCTTTGTAGGAATGCAGACCTCGATCTGTGCACAGCTGAAGGAGGCATTCAAACGTGGAGTGGAAACAGGAGAAGCTGCCATTGAAAGGAGGGTTTGTCAGGGGATTAAACGGCCACTTGTTAACTAATCGCACAAGTGTCTTTCATCTGCTCCTGGCTGTAGGCAGCACAGGAACATGCTTTCTATTAAATCTGTGGTTCCACTGAGGGGCACCAGCTTTCATTGTTATCTTCCCTTTTTTTTTTTTTTTCCCTTTTTGGTTTTTTCCCCCCCATTCTAATGGGTGAAACTGGATTTCATTATTTTAGTGGTGTGCATGCCCAAAGTTCTTATGTCCATGCCAACAAAATGAAATCTCCTTTCAATCTGATAAAATTGCAATATATGTGGGGGTTTATATATTGGTTATTTTTTTATAATAACTTCTTTTTATACCTTTTTGAAAAGAAAGGAAAATTTAGTTCTGTGGAACTGCTTCATTTGCAGTTTCTTGAGTGGTATATTTATTTGTTCTAAATGAAGAAATTGGCCAATAAAATGGGTTGTCTCAGTTATATTTAAATCTATTCTGCAGATCTCTCATCTTTATGGTCTTTATTACTTCTATTACTATCATATGACCAATGCAATAATGTGTATTTATGTTATATGGTATTGGGACTTTTTGTCTTTTCAACTTGATCTCCCATGGCTCAAATGACAAACCTAAATAATATTTTGATTTCCTTTTCTGGTCCTAGTCATCTGTAATAGGTTTTCCTGGACTTCTGCTCTCAGATTTCATGCTTTGGCCATCCTGTTTGCAACCAAATGAAGGGAGCACCTGATTTTAATGGACAAGATAAGCCTATGGAATACTCAGTTAGATTAAATGTTAAAATCTTTGGTTGTTTCTTGCATTGGGGAACAAGTGATGATCTCTGTGTTGCAGGCGCTGGTCAGTGCCCTGTGCAGTGTGCTCCTGTCTATGTTCCCTCATCTCTTGAGAGACAATGGGAACATCTTTTTCACTTTTCTGTGATTTTTCTACTCATGACACAAAGTACAAGATGAACTCAACTGAAAGCTCAGTGAGAAAGGGGCAGATATTTGCTGAATTAAAAGGACTGCTGCATGTGATGGTAGGGAACTTTCCCTAAGGTGTGTTTCTTTACATGATGGAGTCCCAACATTAGCTCAGCAAAATAGGTCTTGTTTGCCTTGGGTGCCAGTTCATCAAACTATATTAAGTAAGTATTTACACTTCTCCCAGCTGAGAAAGGCATTCAAGCATGTAATTAAGTCCTATCTAAATCTTTGGAATTTAAGTACAAGCCTCAAGTTAAACACGTTGAAATG
>NW_005054317.1:3570161-3647730 GCF_000277835.1 Geospiza fortis
AACAGGGAGGGGTTGCTGGCTGGAGGGGCAAGGCCCATCTGTGTTTTCCATTTTGGGCAGGCAAGTGTGATGTGAGAAGCCAGGTGTAGAAGCAGCTCCTTGCCAACACCCTCCTGCTGTGCTCTCTGCTCTTGGAGCATTCCCATTCCTGCCAAAACAGCTGTTTATCTGGGGGAGGAGGAGGAGGGCTTGTGGTTTAGTTTTGGGTTTTTTTCCTTGGCCCTTTATCCCTTGTGCTTTGGTGAAACACAATCCTGCAACAGGAGTGGAGCCAGCCCAGCAAAGGTTTCAGCTGGCACCACCCTGGTACCCTGGAGCCCAGCCTGGGGCTGTGCTGTGCCACCCAAGGCTTCCCTAACGTGGGGCTGGCAGTCAGTTTGCTGCCATGCTGAGGAGCAAAAACCTAACTCTAGAGCATTTTGGCTCCATCCAAAATAATGGTACAGTTATTATAAATACAGCCCTGCTGCGGCCCAGGACAGGAGGAGCTGCAGGGTGACACTGTGGTTGTACAGCTGGTCCCAGGGGAGATAAAGAATGGACTATTAGCAGTACAAGGCATCTTCCTCCCACTGTCCCTGTGTTTGCATTAGTACTTATAACCAGTGTAATTGTATTGATTTAAAAAACACCACATTAAAGTCATCCCTCCCGTTGGTATAATTATGCACCTCTTTATGGAGGCCTTTAAATCAAGGTAAATCTTAAAACTAAAAGAGCGGGCATGATCTTTCATTATGGTTAAAAAATAGTGAAATAAACTCTTAGGTAGGGGAGTGGGGTGGAGCCTGAAAGTAACTGTGGGAAATCAGAATCAGTGTTTTGGATTTTTTTTATTTTTAGCTGTGATTTAACCCTTCACTGGACGTCCATGTCCTGGTTTCTGACTCTGTTAATAGACTTAGTTTGCTATTGCTTTTTAGGCTCCAAAGGCTGAGAAAAGATGAGTAAGCACCATTGCTTTTCACTTTACAACGAGTAAGCACTCATTGCTTTTCAGCAGAGAAAAACTCGAGATGGCAGAATTTATAGCAGGAGCTGGCATTTCCCCTCAGCCTCGTGATATGGTGACCTTGTCCCTCTGCCACCTGCCCACCCTTTGTCTGCCTCCTGAACAGGACAAGTGGAGAAAATAAGATCAAAAAGCTTCTTGGTCAAGGTGAAGACAGGGAGATTGCTTACCAGTGACTGACACAGGCAAAGCAGGTTCAGCTTGGTGAAAAGTTCATACAGAGCCAGTTAAGCCAGGCTTGGATAGTGAGAAACTCAGCTGAATTTGAACTGTTTTTCCCCAGGTTCAGCTTCACGCCATCATTCCCCACTCCTCTAAGCCCTGCTCTCCCCAGAGGGATGCCCAGTCCATTCCTTGGTTTTCCTCCCTCCCCAGCTCTGGAGGCTCCTCATGGGCTGCAGTCCCGCAGGGCTGCTCCAGCACTGGTTTGTCACAGACATCTTTTATGAAAAATCCTTTCCCTAGGATTTTTTCCTCCTGAGAAGCTGAGGCACCTCAGGAACAAAATGTAAACAATGATTATCTGCTGCTGTGGAATGCAACAGGTGCATCTGTGATTGGTCCATGTTTGTTGTTTCTAATTAATGGCCAATCACAGTCAGCTGGCTCAGACTCTGTCCAAGCCACAAGCCTTTGTTATTCATTCTTTCTTTTTCTATTCTTAGCCAGCCTTCTGATGAAATCCTTTCTTCTATTCTTTTAGTATAGTTTTAATATAATATATATCATAAAATAATAAATCAAGCCTTCTGAAACATGGAGTCAGGTCCTTGTCTCTTCCCTCACCCTCGGACCCCTGTGAACACAGTCACAAGGGTTCATTGCAGTGAGCTTGTTTTTGGAGTCAGACTCACCGTGCACCCTGTACCTAATGAATGTCTCCCTCCAGGTCAAGTGGATTCTCATTTTGGGGGCTGAAGCCATCTGCCAGATTTGCTGTTGAGCTTGGCATTGCTGTTGGGCCACTGCAGTCCTCATTATCTGCATCCCTGCGGCATTAAGAGCAAACAAAATAAGCTGGAACATTTCAAATCATATGTTTGAAATAGTTTAAATTTTACCCTACATGCAGATATTAAAATGCTTTGGTATTTTTTTTTAATAACAGTTTCTTCCCAGGGTTTCAGCACTTTTCTTTTATCTCCTTTATTCTCATTTTCACCTGTCTTTTGTGCAACCCTTCCACTCATCAGAGCCTTAATGAGATTTAAAAGTGAGACTGGTTAGCAGGGAATGAAGTAAGTGTTACAGGGGTCATTTGTGAGTGGCTGAATAGGTTTGACTTCAGATTTCTCTAGCAACTATTTTGAATTACAAATTCAAAGAAGAGGAAGAATTAAAAAAAAAAAAAGAAGAAGAGAGGCTACAGGAGCAGAGCAGCTGCCTGATCCCTGAACTAAATCTGCCCATGTGCTGTTAGCCTGGCTCAGCCAAGGGATTGCTCTTCATGCCTGATCTGTTCTGGACTAACATCCTGTTATAAAAATATAGATTATACCCTCCCCAGTTAAGCAGAACAGTAAAAAGAAATTGTACATTTATCTGCTGCCAGTGACTTAGGTATTTTTTTATTCCCAGCTAACTAGTGTGGGGGTACCTTTTTTTTCTCCAGAAGATTCTGTGTGGCACAAGACCTTTGAGATCTAGAAATGCTTAATAACCTCACTCAGCCTACAGTACTGCCTTTTAGCTGAATTTAACTTGGAGCATAAGGTTTTAAACTAGTTTGTGAATATTTCAGTAAGAAAATATAGCTCTGTAGTAATTTCAGTTGCTGGAGAATGCCCTACCAAGGAGGGCCCCTGAATGATGAGGTGATGATTTTCCCCCCCTTGTTGAAGGAACATTTCCTCTGTTTAATATGGTGCAGCTTCACTTTGCACCAGAGATGAGGAGAAATCAGTGACTCCACAGAGTCTCACCTCAGTCACGGGCCTGTCCTGGTTGGGGGAGGTAAGCTCTGGGGACATCAGAGCCACAGCAGTCCTCTTGAAATAGCATCTTCTCTGTGCTGGGTCCTGGGGATTCTTCCAGAGCTGCAAAGAAGCATTTGCCACTTTTTTTTTTTTGTTTCTTCCCTCAAACACCGCCAGTTGCTCCTGACAACAGAGATTCAGCTGCAGAGACAGGCAGAGACTGGGCACTGCCTTGGCTGGCAGCTTGGGACTGCAGCTTTTCCTCTGGTGATTAAAATTCATTTTACTGGCACTTTCATTGGGCAGGACATTTCCTGGGTGTTATGGGAGGGAACAGGTGGTGCTTGCCAGACAGTAAAGGTGTTTCAGATACCTGTGCACTGACCTCTCCAAGCCTTTTCTTTAGTTATACTAACAGCAGGTCTGGCTCTTCCATGTACTTCCAGATGCACCCTGTGTATTCTTTTTATTGTGCCTGTTTATGTACCGTTCAGATTTTTGGTTTGAGTTAATGCTCCCTTTTACCCATAGGTCCTTTCTTTTGCATTTAATGACATGGTTTTGTGCTGGGTTTCTTCTGAATTGTGCTTGCTGATGCTTGAGGGGGCGGGGGTAAGTCATATGGATGGTTAGGCTCAGATTCTGTTTGTGTAAATTTCTTTTAAAATAAGCTGAAGTTGAAGCAAGTGCAGAAAAACTTTGCCTTTTCATCAGCTACATGAGCAGCTGTGTCTTGAGGAACTGGGTTCTGCTGATGTGTCCACTCCTGCCTTTCAGGATGAATGATGAGTGGTGTATAACTGAAGGCAACAGCATAAACTCTTTATATTTGGTTGCACTCAATCCCCCTCTATTTTTTTGCATTTTGCTGACAGCTCTTGGTAATGATGTCAGTAGGAAGTGAAGGTGCAAACGCTGCATATCTTTAGAATTATATAGAATGAAAGGCAGTGTTGTTTATGAGCAAATAATGTTGTTCCACTTTTATTTCGTGACTTCAACAAATCATCCAAATGGGAGAGACTTTGTATGAACTGTCTTGGGCTGTTATTGACATGAACTAGTGGATTACAACCATGAACCATCAACAATTTTAGTTACTTTTGACAATGTGGAAAAAAAAAGTTTGCTGGTATTACATTACAAGATGCAGTGATTAGGAGTAATAGCCTTGCCATAATTTCATCAGTGTTACCCATGACTAAAAACACAAAAATATCCCTGGTGTTGAAATGTGGGCATGCTGAAAGTGTGGCAGTGTGCTGGGATCTACCCCAGGGTCCTTTTTGTGTACCCACAGCTGTCAAAGAGATTGGGGAAAAAAAAGAGAATTTGGCTGATTTTCCTCTGTGTTGCTGCCATGGAATTTCCTCTGGGTCATGTGTGCATCAGAGGGATGTCTGGCAAGAAGACTCAGACCTTCTCCTGCCCATAGCCACGTTTTGTTCCTTCCTGGCTGCAGTTCTCTGCTCTCACAGTGTTGGTGATGCCTCTTCAACCCGTCCCATAATAACCCCAGGAGGAGCTGCTGGCTCAGAGCAAATGTAATAAAGTGTTCACCTAAAGGTGGGGACCCCCGTGCAGAGAAGGGGCTGTGTTGAGGGAGCAGCCCAGGGTCTGCAAGGGAGGTGGGGGGAGAGGGAAGCTGGGAGGTGGAGGAGCTGCTGGGACCCTCAGCTTTCCCAGGGTGGCAGGAAAAGCCACATCCAGAGTCTCGACACCACAGCTTGGTGGCTGGATGCTCTTGTTCTTCTATTTGTGTTGGCCCCATCTCACTGAAAATATGGGAAGTTAAAAATCCATTAGCTGATGCTGCCATAAACCCAGGCTTTTCCTGTTCCTTGCTGAATCTTACACTAGGGAGGCAAAAAAAAGCTGCTTGAAGTCGGTAAATATCACTTTAATAACACAGTAATAACAAATAACACTATAATTTCATATCGACAATTTATGCTTCTTATATTTTTTAGACTCTGGACCAAGAAAGTGTAGTAATAACCGGTGTCAATTTAAATAAAGGAAGGACATAATCATAACCTTTGAAATAACTGGAATTTTTTATGTACTTTGCAAATATATTCTCTGAAAGGTTATGCTAGTGCTTTAGCTAGACACAGAAATTTTAGTGTCTTTCTCCTCATAATTTCTTCAGTAGCGTTTTCTTTTTATTAGTATAATTATTGCAGGTTAGCACTGCTATCATTTTCTCTTTTCATGGCTCTGTAGCATGCTATTATTTTCAGGAAGCAAAAAATAGGTGTCTTTTATAGTGCCATTACTGTTCTTCAGCCTTTAAATTTCCTATAAAAAGCTAGTTAAGGGGTATGATCCTAGTGTTAAAATTGGTCTCCATGGAATGCCACAAGATGATTTATAACATAAATATAAACCCTTAATAGGCACCCAAAATGGCAACCCTCAGAGATTTAGTAGCACCGGTACTAAGCTTTTGATCACTTTAAAAGTACATTCCTAGAATTTTTATGCAGAGAAGGAAAATTTATTTCCTTAGCAATGGATCTCTGGACATCATTGGCTTGTCCAGGTTTCATTCTGTTGCCCTGGAGTTCAGTTAATTTATTGACAGTATTGAGATGTAGTGAAGGCAGTCCTGGGGGTTTAGGATGTTGGCAGTGAAAATTCAGATCAGTTTAAAAGGGACTGAAGCTTTTCATGCACAAAATGATTTGATGTGTGTTATCCACACCTGGGAATTTGTTGCTGTGAATGGCACCAGTTGGCAATTCAGTAGCTGGAGCTCTTGGAGCTATGATGGAGATAATGAGGCAGCCTGGAACTTTGGGGCTGTGATTTTTTGTGGCCAACCAAAGGTTCCTGACTCATTGGTCATGTTTTTCCAATAGTTTTTAGTGGTTGTGCTCACCTCATCCTGCACCACAGTGCAGCTGCTAGCTCTGCATGACTTCACCTGTCATCTGCCAGGGCAGCATTTCTGTTCCCTCCTCTCCTGTGCAGAAAGGTATCTGCAAGTTCATTGCTTTCCCTGCCAGGGGAGGGTGTATTTATTTTAAGTTATTTGGGTTAGCTGACCTTTGTCTGAGGCCCCATTTGGCTGCAGTAAGGTCAGGGCAGAAGGCCCTTGGCAGCAGAGCAGTTGCTCTGTTATCATCCACCTACAAGTCATGAAGTTTGCACTGTTCAGAGTTGGGTAATAATTAGTTCCCAAACTCCCTTTCTCTGCGTCCTCTCTCAAGTTTCAATGCAGCAACACAGAGCTGAGTCTTTGGTCTGAATCTGAATCACCTCATTATTTTGAATGCTGGGGAATGTGTTAGTGCTACCTGTTGTGCCTTTGCCCTGTCCATCTCCCCCCTGGTCCTCTGCAATATGCAGGGCTGGACACTCATCCCCCAGGAACTTGGCAACCAGTAGTTGGGGAAAAAACCCCACAAAGATATGGTTTCACAAAATGTGTGGCAGTATTTAATATGGGTACATTTCAATACCAAACATTTCCAGATTTCCTCAGAAATTCAGGTAACTGACCTCATTTGCTGTCAATATTTACTCAAACAGCTGAGAAACTACTTGCTCTCTAAGCTGCTGGAATATTAATTTTGGCTGCAGATAATGTTCAGTTTTGCTGTTTCCCTTTGGCATTTCTTTATTTGCTACCAGTAAACCCCCAACTTCCCACCCTTAGCCAGGGCTTAGTACTGAGATGAGTGTTGGTCTATACCTAAGGTTGCAGTCATGACTTTTTTAGCCATGACATTTTTTAGCCTTTGGAAGAAGCAAATGTTAGGAAACTAATTTTCTCCCCACGCAGCTGTGTTCAGAAAGCTGCTAGTGAAAGCTATTGATGCTAAAATAACACTGAATTTTTAAACAAGTGCCTCATCCTGTTATACACAATATGGTGTTCTTTTAAAGTTATGAAATAATGTAAAGATTCTCTTTCAGCTTTTATTGCTTGCATACCATGAAACCATAGAGATGTATAAGCTTGTTTGGCTGTGCCATAATCTTCAAGCTAATTGCTAAGATAACATAACTGCAATGTAGAACCTGCAGCAGTTCTGCAAGCAAGCCTAATTGTTTGATATTTTAGTTCTCCATCCCATTTTAATTGCTGGTGTTTGTTTCTGCAAGTCTGTGTGTCATATTCATAAAGCCATATCAGAATATTTTCAGTTTTCTTTTAAGAACTTTGTTTTTATTACTGTATTTCTGGTATAAACAGTGCATTCATCACCAGGATATTCTCATATGCCAACTCAAGAAATTAAAAGCATCTGGGAAAGATCAGCTAAATGTTCTGACCTGTCCCTTTCAATTACTTTACATTTTATATTTTCCAGTATAACCGAGGCCAGAGTCACATGTATTCAATGTCTAAACGTTTGTTTTACTCTGAAATGAGGAGAGGGAAGTATTTTTTAAAGACCCACCATTTAACAGTCAAAGCTGGCTTTGTTATTCCTTCTCTACATGCTGGAAGTGCCTCAGGTGGTATTAGGAGGTCAATGCTGTGCCCTGAGAGTCCTGACCTCCCAAAATCAGATGTCTCTGGGACAGGCAGGGTGCAGAGGGAGGGCTGAGGTGTGGAGTGAGCTGTCCAGGACTACCTGGCACGTCAGGGTCAGGATTGTCATCACTTTGTCTCAGCTGAGGGTGAATGTTGTGTGTCAGGTGCAGTGCCCAGGGAGCCCAGTTTGTGGGGCTGATGTCGCCAGGACTGGCATTCTGCCCCAAATTTCTCAGGGATGGTCAAGTGGCAAGCTGAGAAAGAATACAACCATTAAAAATCTCTCTGAAAAACTTTTCAGAAATGGTGGCAAACATGAAGGAAATGCCAGTGCAAGGTTTATTTGAAGCTGTCTCTGGAAAACATTTAGATAATTCCAGTGTGGCTATGAGCAGTTCTGGCAGCCCAACACCAAGCAGAAAAGCCACTCTGTTCCTTGTCCCAAATGTGTGCATTTTAAATGGGAATGTCACACTTCAAATCCAAGTCCCCAAACTCTGTCAGGTTTCCCGTGACATTGAAGTGTTGCTGTGCAAACAGAGCCGTGTGTCACCATCATGTGTTAATGACGCCTCTCAGTGCGGTTGGTGACTTCAGACACAGCAGCTCAATGTGTGGGTTAGCAGAGCTCTGCAGGAAGGAATGATCCCCTGTACTTAGGGGGGAATGAGGCAAAATCTCCCCTCTGCAGGGGACCCAAGAGGTGCTGCTGAGAATTAACAACTAGGCTCGTGTTGTTTCCGAACATCAGAGCCTGTAACGTTGGAATAAATTTTGCTTTTCTTTCTGTGTAATGTTGAGCTGAGCCAACAACATCTGTGCCAAATTTCTATCAAATATGGTTAAAACCTGTCAGTTTTGAGCCCTCCTCCATCACACATCTGTAACAGGAAGGGGTGTTTGAGCTGAACTGAGCCAGGCAAGCAGTGTGATCTGTCATTATACTGAAATGGATAAAGGGGACACTTTGTTCTCCTCATGCTTTGGGGCACTGCTGAATCCATATCTGATAAACCTTTGCTCATTGTTGTGGGGTTGCCTGATATCCTGCTTTTTGGGAGAGGGTGGCCAGTCATTTGGGGATAGACAATTCTGCTCTGATATTATCTCATGCTGCAAACCTGTGGGGAAAATAAAATGGATCAGCTCTGACCAAGCAAGTTCAAGAATGTCCCTTGAAGTTGGGAAAACTCTGGAAAGCCTTGCAAATGCAGCTTTGTCAGAAAACCTGTTGAAATATGGTCTGGTTGTCTCTTGCATTCTTAACCACAGCAGAGAACTTTGTCTCTGAAGTGCCTTACTTGCAGATAGAGGAACTTTAAGAAAATCATATTAAAAGATATGAGGTGCAGGGAACTCTCCCAAATTTCTGTGCAGTAAAGCTGAACTTCCTTCAGTTTATTAATTAAATGCAAGAAATAAAAGAGAAGCATAAATACTGCAGAACTGAGTGTTTTGCAGATACTGTAATTAGATTGATGGATACCTATTCCTTTCAGCTAAAGCCAATGCTCTACCCCAAAAACCCATGGCATAATTAAAATGTAATTAAGAACTTCCAGGAGAAGAAATTTCATAGAGCTTTACATGAGAAACCCAGGGAGCCAGAATAGGTTGTTTGGACATATTAGATATTTTTCCTTGTATCTTCATGAATTTTTATTCATGTACATTAAGAGTTTAACCCTAGGCTTACTAAACTTTTCTTCCATTGCCTCCAGTAGTAGGATTGGAGTACATTTTGAGGAGGAAGAGGGGAGGAAAAAGAGGGCACAGTTTTGTGGCATGAAATGTGGCCATTCTTAGTTCTCATAGTTTCCTGGGCATTTGTACTTTGTCTGTTTGATTTGGATGGATTCCCATTGCTGCTTGAAGATGTCAGTAAAGACCTGTAGTGTTTTACTGATGCTTTCTTTTTAGTGTTGTGGGTTTTGTCCCTTGAGGAAGCTTTATACATTAATACCTTTTTTAAATGAGTATAATCCATCTATGACTGCAGCTGAGGACCTCATGGCAGCTGTATGGATTCTGCCTCGATCCCTGTGGAATTCAGATGATTCCTGGCTTATAGGTTTGTTCCTATTTACTGCAGAGACTTGCACCAAAAACATTTAATACCTGAGCAGAGCCTCATGGGTCTGTTCACATCTAACACAAATTGATCCAGATGGGAAGGAACTGCAGATCTGATGTGAGTGCAACACAGGGGAAAATGGAAATGCTCTCTGAAGTTTCCCCTGAATGTCAGTCTGGGATTCAGACCAGAGCCAAGCCACACTCAATGCTTGAGGCTTTCCTGTGCACATCTCCCACCTGTGCACAGTCTTAGATCTGTGTGAGAGACCCCAGAGAAGGGGAAGGTGCTCCAGGACCATCTGCCATGCTCCTGTCCCAGAGAGCTTCCCCTGGGTGAAGGAGGACCCTTAGGGTTTGTGTGGTGGTCGTGTTTTGGGTGGTAGTTCCCTCCTCCTGCTGCCTGGGGGATCAAACAACTCCAGTCCTTGTGCAGGGGGTAATTATGGGAAGTGTTGTACTCCAGTGAGCTTGTATCTGGTAAGAATGTTAATCACGTTGCTGTATTTGGTATAAATATTTACATCTCAACTGTTTTAATTGGAAACTACTGTTGATTTTAAAAACATTCTACACAAGTGATGTAGCATCTTTGCATGCTTAATAGGAGGAACTGGTTTCGTGTGTGATTTAGGGTACTAAATAACAGATTAAGTTATGCAGAGCAAAATGTAAATGTGTGTTTCTTATTTATGTTTTTCAGGTAAGAAATTGCATTCCGTTAAGCAAGGCTGCCTGAGGGAGTTGACAGATGCTGGCTCTGTGCATTCATTTGTAAGCTACCAAATCATGCAAAGTATTCTAGCATTAATCCTGTTTGATATTTTGGCAGCTTTCTGAATTAAATTATTGCTTTTAAAATATCCAAACAAAGTATTTCCTCAAAATTTTGTTGTTCTTTTCCTTCCCTTTGCAAAACTGCTTATCTAAATTAAAGAATAGTTTCTGGTCCTTCCATAAACCTGCATGTTTTTCAGTGAATAATATGCAAATTTTGCCTGATTACTCTAGACCTTTCTGATATCTCTCACATAATCAGTTGCATGGATTTTTTTTTTAAATAAGTGTCGTAAGAGGCAGTTTGCATCTCTAGTTCAGTTGTATATTTAGGTATTCCCAGACAGTATTTTATCTCCATATTGATATATTCTCCCCCAGGATCAAAGCTTAATTTTGCCTCCCCCCCCCTTTTTTTTTTTCTTCTTTTTTTTGGGTCCCTCTCAGCAGTAAGCAATATAAAAGGCATAAAAGTGTTGCTTCCAGTCTCTTACAGCTAGGAAGTCTACCAACTGCAATCAATAACTCTGAATTTCTAGGGTAAATTAAATGAAAGCGATATACATGATTCTCTCTCATTACACAGGAGAGGAACAGAAAGCTAGAAATGTGATCTGGTTCTTGTAGATACTTGATGAAAAATAATACAGCTTTGCAGGAAGATAGCCACCAGGAGTCTAAAATTGATTTTCTTCATTATAGCTGCTTGAGATTTGCATTTTTCATATCAAGAAACTTTTACAGTGGGAGGCATTTTTCCTTCTGAAATAGTTTCTTTGGTAAGACAGGAAGAGAAAAGATCTTATGTAGACAAAAAACCCCTAAGTGTTACTTTAAGAAGGCAAAGCTACTGTCCATCTTTGCCATGGATACAGTGAGGCACAGGTGCAAGAGAGTTAATTCAAGTCATTAATCCTAATATGACCACATTTCCTTGCCTTTCAGCACCAAAAGGGTTGTTTGAAGGAGATCACCATTTTATCTACGGAAGTAGATGGAGAAACTTGCCTTAAAATTGCAGTGTGGGCCCCTGGTTCTGCATGGGCTCCAATAATGTTTAAATATTGCTTTTAATGGTGATTATTTTCATCAGGCCTTATCTAGAGTGTGGCTCATCACATGGGAGTTAAAGGGGATTTCAGCTGGTGGGACCAGGGAGCCTGATGAGCCTGGGGCAGCTCCTGGGGCTCCATCCCAGTGCCACCCTGCATTCCCTGTGCTGAAACTGCTCTTCCAAGCTCTCACTGCAGGTGTGTCTAGGCCAGTATGGCTGTAATAAAGGGAGCAGCTACATTGGCTTTTAGACAGAAGGAGCTGTGGGTTGGACACAAGTGAAACCCTCAGCTGCCCATCTACTTGGCTGCAATCTGTTCCCCTGCAAACAGAGGCTTCTGTTGGGTGATAGATGACAGCGTGTTGAGAATGGCTACCCGTCTTTTGGATTACATGGGCAAGCCTTATTATTCTTAGCTGAACATAAGGCTGGAAAAATATTTGGCAGGAAGATGCCTTTGCATTTTAATTAATCAGTGTTTTGGTTTGTTTTTTTTTTTTTTTTCCTGGAAACAAACTGAGCCCTGTGCACTTGGTTGGCTTTGACAGTGGAGACCAATTTCTCAGCAGAACCCACAATTTACGCCTTAGTTTCAAAATAGAACCCTGGACCTGGGCAAAGAAGGTTATGTGGGGGTTATGCTGGTTTAGAATTTGCCCTGCACCTTCATTTTGATTCCCTGCATGATGCTTTCAGCCAACAGAGATGTCCCTATAGCATAATAAAAGGGATGGATGTGAATGTTTTTGTTGCAGAAGTTAAACCCAGATTTATATATCTGGAAAATTGGCTCTGCTATCCAACTGATGCTGTGTGTGAATTTTCAAACACCAGGCTCTGCTGCAGAGATTCCTCTTTCCCCTTTCAAACTGTTTCCTCAGAAGCAGAAGTGCCAGCATAATTTGAATATGCATAAACTGTGGAGGAAATGATGATAATTAACAGCAGGGTGGCCAATTTTGAAATCCTGTATTTATCATTCTTTATAGGTCTTTTTTTATCGTTCTCACTTTTCATCAGTCTGTAAAATATTTCTCTTAGACGATGGCTGAGGAAAAAAAAAATTCTCTGAGGTTTTCTTGCAGAAAAGAGAGAAGGTGATCCAGGGAAGCCAGAGCCTAGTCCTGGTATTTGTTAAGTCAGTTCCAAGGCTGTTATTTATTTTACCAGTACTAAGGTTGAACCTACAGAGTGTAGCTCATCCAGCAATACTCCAGGCTTCTGTAGGACAAAATCAGTAAAATAGAAATAGGTTCCTCTTCTTTCATTGTCCATGCTGCTGCCTTTAGATTTAACACAGGATTTAATTCCTGTGCTGGTTCATATGGAATATTATCATCATTAATTCATTTTTGCCATCATGTAGAATTTGAATCAGCTGGGAACTTCAGTCTTCCAATTCAAAACATAACTTAAATCCATAAGGAATTGCAGTTGTTGTTAATGACTCTCACATAATTAATTTCTTCATGAAACAGAATGAATGCATAAGTGTCTCAGGTACTAAATTATCTGTATTCTTAAAATGCAATTTCAATTTTAATTTAATTAAACTGTGGGATATCTCGTTGAGAAACATTATATGTGAAAAAGAACTTACTTAATGTGAAAGGCAAAGTGCTATTATTCTTGCAGTGATAAAACCTAAATCAGATGGAAGTGGAAATCTCAATCAAGTGGAAGACTAGTGCAGAGCCAGTAATCTCTGTTTAAAAAGAGACACTTTGCAGTTAATAATTTAATCTCATTTGTTTTCAGACCAGTCTTATTTTAAAAGTGGCTTTTCTTTCATTGCTTTGTGTTCCTCTGCAGAGCAGGTCATGGCATCTGAGGTGGCTTGCAGGAGGCACCTGATTTTACTCATTTATTGCACTTCTGTACAACTAAATCTACTCAATAAACACTCACTGGCCATTAATGTCTTAAACTCAATAGATGGCAGTGGTTTACACAGTTCTTGCCTGTTGTTTTTGCCAAGGTGATTACTGTTCTGCAAAGGCTTGTGAGAAAATACGTGAGCTTTTGTCTAAGCAATGGCCTCTATGTTGTGGGTTACTGTGGTTTTTGGGGGTTGTTTATTTTAACACATGCACTGTAATTTAGTGTTTTCAGAATGTATTGTCTTTATAAGCATATGTCCTGTGTACTGCTTGTGTTTGTGACAAATACCATCAAATTATTTGGATTGGAAAGATTCCTGGGAGATTGTATAGTTCAGCCTCTTGCTTAAAGCTGGGACAGCACTGACTTTATACCAGCTTGCTCAGGGCTGTCACATTCATATTTTCTGAAAAATCCCTTCACCCAGGATTCTTCTCCTGGGAAGATGAGAAGCCTCAGAGAAAAAAGAGAACATTATCTGATTTGCTTCTCCGGTGTTTTGCTGCTTTGGAATGTGGTTGGAGATTGTTTACCAACAGGTGATTGTTTAATTGGTTTAATGTGAATTGTTTTGTCTCAATGACCAATCAGTGCCAAGCTGTGTCAGGGCTCTGGAAAGAGTCACGAGTTTTCATGATTATCTTTTTAGCCTTCTGTGAGTATCCTTTCTGTGTTCTTTAGTATAGTTTAGTATAGCATTCTTCAATATAGTATCATAAAATAATAATTTAGCCTTCTGAGAACATGGAGTCAGATTCACCATTCCTTCCTGCCATGGGGTACCCCACAAATACAATACAGGGCTTGGTCTACACCTTCAAGGACAAAGATTGTTCAGCTCCTCTGAGCTCCTGTACCAATCCCTAATCCTACCCAGGAAGTGCATCCAGTATTTCCAGTCCAGACAGTCTCATTGTCCTTCCTCAATGAAGAGCATGGCTGTTCTCTGTAAGCCCTGCCTTGGTACTTGATGGCTCCTGTAGCCCCCCTGAAGCCTCATCCTTTCCAGGTCAGCCTAACTCAGCCTCTCCTCACAGCTTGCATGCTCCAGTGCTGACCATCCTGGTGGCCTCAGGTGGATGCCCCCAAGCTGATCAACATCTTTCTTACATTAGAGGGGCCTCAAGATTGCAGGCACAATTCCAGCTGTGTCTGAACGAGCTGAGAAAGGGGAATAATGACTTTCCTTGATCAAGTGCCTTATGCACTTGTTGCAGCCTTTGGATCCTGGCACCCTTCACTGCTGTTAGGGCTCCCATGCTGCCAAGTGCCCACCTGGATCCCAGGTCCCCAGGCAGGGTTTGTACAGATGTGGTCTTAGACAAAAGTTTGCAGAGCACTGTTTTTTACGAAGCAAGGTAAACACTGCATTGACATCTTAAAACTTAAACTCGCATCTACCCTTGCCAAAAGAGCGAGCCACCTGCTATTAATTAAAACCAGCCTACTACAGCTAATGGCTAAAACCCAATTCAGGCCTATACATCTTCTCTTTTAACCATTCATGTGACTCTCCTGGCATCCTGTTTCTTTTAAAGGCCAAATTCAATGCTTTCTCTTGACTCCCACAGGCTTTGAGCTGTGCCTAAACCATTTCCTTTCAGTCAAAGCGGTCCAACTACTGCTTTCTAGACTGCCCACACACGCAATGAAAGAGCCATGTGGAGGCATTAGAGTGAATTAGAATGAATTAGAGGAGCCAGGTTTTATAAAGGCTGGAGGAAATGCAATGTAAATGGTAGTGACAGAGAGGAACTGCCAGTTCCTTCAAGCTGAAATCTTGTTTACGTCTTTGTGTGCGTGCTTTTTCCTTTTTCACAGAACGAGCTGCCTCTCTGCCCTTCCTCACAGCTCATTGCTGTCTTTGTCTAGCAAGTCACTTGTCTTCACTTGTGCACTATATTTATCTTCATCCAAGTCACCTTTCTCAGTTAATACCAGATTTTCCGCTGCTGACATTAGTGGGACCCTTTTCCCTGTCCTCTCTCATTCCCAATTTGCACAGCCTTTCTTGCCAGCACAGACCTTAGACCCCAGGCACCATTTGCTTTTCCCATCAGGTATAGTTTAAAAAAAGAAGCTGTCATTTAAACCCTTGGCTTTTAAATTAACTTTCTGCTAGAGCTGAGGTCCAGCTGCTTTCTAGCACTTACCTTTTCTTAATATAATTAGAAGTTTAGACACAGGTTTATTTCACAAACCCAAACCCAGATTTTTACAAAAAGGAAGCCCAGGACTGGTAGAAATGCTGCTGCTTGTGGCAGCCAAACTTTAAATTTATCTTCTAACAGTGCTGCAGTAAGAACTGAACCTTTTAAATGGTGCTTTACTATTTTCAAAGTACTCTGAAGTACTTTCTGAAAAAGCTGAGTCCATAGGGGTTGGCATGGTGGCTGCAGGCAAAACTAAAAGCAGTTCAAATGCCACAAGAAATGGCAGAATGTGGGGTGATTTTGTACAAAGGGTCGTTGGGCCAGCACCCTCTCCTTGGCTGTAGCCATTCTGTTGAGTTTCACATGGGCAACAGTACAGAGCTGTTGCCACTTGTTTTCCCCTGCACCTAGGGAATATTTAATTGTAGGATGTGTGGGTTGATCTCCTCCTGCACATTTTTTATGTTCTGGGAATTATTTTATTCCCAGGAGAGCGAGTGTGCCAGTGCATCCTGTGCTGTGGCCTGCCTGAGTGCTTTCAACACCCCTGAGAGTCACCTTTTCTCCATTCATCCTCACACTCCTGGGATCTGAAGGCTGTGATGGGTCAGACTTGACCGGGTGCAATTTGCACCATGTTCTGTGTAGAACTTGTAAAATGTGCCCCAGGAATTTGAATGAGGTGTCTCATGAGCTGAAGTGGTGATGGCTGCCTGGAATGCAGTGAATGTGGATCTGGAAGGGAATTGTCCTGGGGAGGTGCAGCTCCGGGGTTTGTAGTGCTGAGGAAACCTCTCCTCCCACTGACCCCCAGCACATACTGGTTTGCCAAGCTGCAGCAGGAGAGGGAGGTCTGTGGGTGCACAGCTCAGTGCCTTAGGATGTGTTTAGGTGTTTGTCTTTGGGCACAGGGGGGTATCTGACCCTGCCTAAAGCCTTTTGCTTTGTTTGAGCAGAGATGTTTGGGGCTGCAGTGTCCCTCCAAAGGTGTTCTGGTGCTGGGGTGGCTCTTGGACCTGGGAACTGTCTCTGCTGTCAAGTCACTGTATAGCCTTGGGGCAGACTGTTTAATCTCAGCTTGATCTCCTCTGAAGATCTGACCTTATTTCCCTACTGTGTAATTTTTACAGCCACATGAGGATTGAGGATTAATTAGTTAATGTGTGTGAAGTGTTTTGAGTGTGTTAGTTAAGGGTGAAGTATTATCATAAGTCTCTAGGGAAATGTCATCGTGTTTAACATGGCTACTGGTGTCTGTCCTTCCTAGAAACTTGTGACAGATAAATCCTGTTCCAGATCCTTTGATTTCCATGTCTTCATTCTTCATGTTGCCCTATTTTGGAATGCATTTTTCATTTTATTTGAATTAGAAATATACCTTCTATGTGGCAGTAGCATGTAAAGTTAATTTCAGGTTTTGGACATGCTATTAGTTTTAGCAGAATGTTTCCTTGGAGAGCTAGCCATTACAATAGGAGATGGAAAAGCTGGCATTCTTGCCTCTGCCTCTAAGATAAACTGCTTTATAGATTTTGATTTCAAGTTTTCTGTCTTCCTCTGTGTGAAGTTTATCCTGTGACTTTTGCTGTGCTTCTTATCCCTTAATTCCTTGCTCCTTCCCATCTCTAATGCTGTCATCAACTGTTGTTTAGTGGAAAGCTTGTAAATGTGCAAACTAATCATCTTTCCTTCTGCCTGAAGTCTTCTCCCTAGGGATCTTTAGAAGGTAATTTCTTTTCTCTGTATCGAGGTGGCAGAAATCACAGACTCTTTGCTTTGCTGATTTGGTATTTTTGAGCTCTTCCCCTTCTTGTTAATAATCTGTCCTACCCTCCAAATGTGTATTTTGTGCCTCCAATGAGTTGTTATATGTCTTGCTTTCAGAAGAAACCCTGTAGATGCTGTCAAGTATGTGGTTTTTTAGACAGTTCAGGAATCCTGAGGTGATATCTGGGCAAATTTCTCTACAGTCCAAGGCAACCCTTTCTGTGGCACAGGGCAGGGGACAATGCCAGACTGGCATCCTCCCAGAGGATGTGTTCAGGGAGGATGGGATTACCTGGTAGTGCAACCAGCAGCACCTGAGCTGTTGCTGGGGTTGCTGGAGGGCACGGGGCTGTGCCTGGATGCAGTGGTGTTTCCCCATCTGCTGTCTGCAGGCTGCTGTGGAAGGCCCCCAAGGGAAGAATTGCAAGTTCTACACTTGCTCTTGCTCTTTTGGCCTTGGCACCAACACAGGGGACTGTATTTGGCATGAAAACTGCTTTTCTACTGCAGCTTGTCACATAAATGGTGCCTTAGGTCTAGAATGGATTAAATAGGACTCCACTCCAGTCTCTGTATATTGTGTTTATAGATAACAATTTGTTCATCCATATGGGAATTGCTTTCCATTTTTAGCATCTGTATAAAAATCCACACTATATATAAATATATATAAAGACCTGAAACTTCTTCCTGCAATGCTGTTACTTTTAGAGAACTGGGGGGTTACAACAACCAAAACAAAATCCAATATTTGGCATCCAGAAGATCTGCCTTCTGACACAAAGTGCAGTCATTCTCACATGGGCCAATTTTCTACTCTGCCAATACATTTTTGAATACTTGGGGAGGTCAGTGACCTGGCAATAGAGGTAACTCATGGCTGGAAGTAATGGGAAGGCACCATTGCAGAATGGTCAATAGAGAGCCATTTGTCTGTCTTGCTCACTCTGAGCTTAGTGCTTACAAAATCATGGTTTAATTTCATTCAGTAGTGTTGAGGGAACACCTTGTGTTGGGGAATGGCTTTCCAGTGCTGTTCTGGGAGATCTGTGCCAGCCCTTTTTTCCTGTCTCCTCTTTAGTAAGGTAGCTCACGACCTGGCCAAGGGAGCCAAAGCGTGCTGGGCTCGGAACTGCAAACCCTGGCTTGCACTTGCTCAGACTTCTGGAAATCATTCCTGTGCTCTGATTTGTAACAGGCATGAACTATAACTTTGTATAACACTTAATCTTGCTTTCTTTTTTGTGTGTTTGTGTAAAATACAAATATCTTGAGGTAAGAATAAGTGGTTTGGTCTAATCAGTTTTTATAAATATTTCATTGGTGTGATTACCTGCTATTTAAACTTATTTTCTTGCATGGCTTGTGCCTGATTAAAATGCAAAATCTAACTCATTTTTGTAGTGTCAGTTTGAAATAAATGTGTGGATGTATTTGTAAAACCTGTTAGAGGAAAGAGGGGAAAAAAGAGTCATGCAGAGGAAAAATATCCAATTGCTTTCAGCAATGTGAGATGAAATAAAAAAATACCCTGCAAAATTTGTGAAAATCACTTGATTAAAAAAGTATTTTGAAATGTAGGTTGTAGGAACATATAGAAAAAGAACAAATCAGGTCTGAATACATTTCCCTTTTTTCCCCTTTCTCATTTTAAACACTTGTGCTAGAGAGGTCATATGTAATACTGCAGCAAGTCTGAAAAATGTGTCTTAATCACCTATAAAAATTACTATGATCCTTTTGGATTTAGGGACTAGTTTTTCTTTTTTCCTCATTTTGTTTTTGCGTTTTTCCCCATCAACTAATTTTCTTTATGGCATGCTCTATTATTTACTGCAAAAGTAGTCAAGGTTTTTCTAAATTATTTTAATGACATAAATGATATCAGAGAGATTTCTTTAGAGTATTTTGCTTCTTTCTGGAAGACTGAACTGCAGCATATACAGGAGTTCTTCCTCCTTTGTCCAATTTTTTGAGGTCTTTTTCCCTTTAATTAGATTATGTTTATTGTTCTTAAATCCACACCAAAAAAACCCCAGCTGATGTCAGCAGGCTCAGATCACCATGGAGATCTTCCTAAAGTAAAACCTGCTATTAGTTACTATTGGCCAGCAACAAAAACCATTATGGATCCACAAAAGCAAGCTCCCCAAAACCCCAAATCTTCTTGGGCATTTCATACCTCACAGAAAGGAGCTGCAAGTTCATGGCCTGATCCCTGATAAACCCCAGCCCTGCAGCTCCTCTGGAATTGCAAGGGTGTGTTTTCCCAGGATGCCCATGCCTGCACTCTGGGAATAAGCCACTGCAGAGGATGGGGCAGTGTATCATGAATAAACTTCCATGAAAACAAGAGATTCCTATGTTGACACAGGACAGCGAGTCTGAGTTTATCAACCTTGAGTTTCACCAGGGCAGTCTGGGCCCTGTGAGCAAATCCTGCCCTGTGAGGAGAGACTAATTGGTGCCAAAAATGCACATATTTGGGTCTGAATGCAGGCACTGCAGTGAGAGAGTCTTTGCTTACACTGAGCAGGGCTGCTTTGTGCTTGGAGGCTCCCTAACGCCAGTACCCAGTGGGTGGCACTGCACACAGTCAAGCTTTGCATGACTCTGTAGGCTTTCAGGCTTTTATAATTTTTTTTTTTAATTCTCCAGCTAGTTTCCATGGTGATGACTGCAGCTTTGATGCCTGTGCAGAAGTGGAGAGGGCGATGTTGCATTAAACTAGGATTTGGGTAACCCATGGAAGTCACAGTGGTCACAGCCAAGTGCAAGTCCTGCCAACGAGGCAGTAGTGGGCACAGAAATTGTGGATTCCTGAAGAGCAGCTTCCAACAAGCTGTTCTGATGGGGTGCTCTAAAGGTGACAATAAACCTGAAAGATTGAGAGGGGACAAACCAAGGCAAATGTGATGTATTTACCTTAAGTGAACTAAACTCACTTCTGGAGATTTTAGGGGATTTCTGCATTATATGGGTAAAGCTGTGATAAAAATTACAATGCACAATAAAACTGAACTTGGATTCTCCTGAGAGTGGTTTAAAGGGATGCATCTAATTAACACTGTGGATTTAAATACCAGGTCAGAAAAGCTTTTTTTTTTTTTAATGAACTCATTCAAATTTTTGCACTGATTTAATTTTATTTTCTGGTACAAGATATGGTTGTCAGGCTTGAAATTTGGATTTGTTAAAACTATCAAAAATTCTCTTTTGAACTCAAGGAGCCTTCTCTGCAGCACTGTAACCTCCAAATTACACAGCAGAGGCCTTGGCATTCAGGCACTGCAGTAATTGTCAATACTGTTGACTTTGCACCATAATCTTCTGTGACTGCTATGAGACGTGGCTGAATTTAATGCCCACAATCTACAGCTTATCAGCATAGATTGATCCAGGCATGTTTTGTGTAAAAGCTGCTGATCAAGGAGTGCTACAGGTTTGTTTCTCAGACCTGCTTCTTCCCTGCTGCTTCAATTCAATCAACTTTTCTCCTTTATCTTGAACAGAACCTGTCAGGTGGAGGGGGATCTACCAGCCCTGGTGAGGGGGCAAAGTCCAAACGTGCATTTCTCCATCTGGAACTCCAAAACCACACTATTTGCTGGAAATTTAGCTGTGTGTCAAAGTTTTTCTTGGTTTGTTTGAGCTCTTTTGGGTTTTGTTTCAAAGAGGAAAAGAAGGGGATGTTCAGAGGGATGCTTTACTGGTGCAGCTTGTGGGAGAGAGATGTGGATCATGGTGGTCCTTCTCCAAACCTCCCCTCTAGTGAGACTGCAGCCCCAATTCATCATTGGTGATGTTCTGGCTTCTCCCAGTTTTTCTCTATCTTTCCTACATCTCTCGTTGCTCCTGGATCAGCAACCAGACACCAACACAAGTCTCCCTATTTGAGAGAATGCCTTGCTGAGGATCTCACCCACCCCTGAAGTGATTCTTCCCTCATATTGCTAAGCTCACTGTCAGACTCCTGCCTTCCACAGCAGATCTTGTGTTTTTCTCCCAAAATGTGCTTCATGTACAGCCACAGGTGCAGCAAGGCTTGAGCCTGCATCACCTCTGGAGGAGCTGAATTTAAAGCTTCATGTCTGATGTTGATTCTTTGGTTCTGAGGTGAAGATACACGTAGTAGGATCTGGGAAAGTGTTGTTGGAAAAACAGATTGTTTCTTTGACTGCTTGAAGGGAAACAAGGATGACAAACCTTGTTCACAGAAATTGCAGTGTGTGTTAGTGCTTCTCAGTTTTCTGAAGGATCAAACAGGAGGAAAATCAGCCTTTTGTCAGCTCTGGGTACCTGGGTGTGCACAGGAGGTACGCTGGAGTCGCAGGGTTGGACAAGAGATGAGAAGAAAGTAGACAAAGAGATTGCTGGGCCTTTTTTTTTCTTTTCTGTAGTTGCTTTGCTGTGGATGTACCTTCTTTTTCTCATTCTCAGTGTGAACATTTTTCTAATGAATGATGATCAGCTGCATTAGTCAGATGATTCCTGATCCTCAAAGGAGCTCTTCTGTATGGGGGGATATCTGGGCATTGCCTACTATGAGTCTTCAACAAGTGATCTTTATAACAAAGGATGACCAGAGAAGATTAAATAGAATTTCCCACTGTGTTTAATACAGAATATCTAAGGCTATTTTTCCTCTATAGAGTTAAGTTACATTTCAGGGAGGTGACTTGGTTAAGTTGACTTAACGGGCATGAAACCTTTGCTGTCATTGTGGAAAATCAGCTTACTCAGAGGGGTTGTTTTCTGGACTTACACAGGTTCTTGCAAGCTGTTTAAGCAATGCTAAATATATTGCAGCCAAGAAAAGCTGACAAGGATCGTAGCTGCCAAATTTCTAATAGCAACTTTGTAATTTCATTGCTTTTTCAGCAACAACAACAAAAGAGAAAAATACTGTTAACTTGGCAAAATCTGTTTTCTGTTTCTTAGGGTGCGGTAACAAACCTCACTAAAATAACTGAATATAAGTCAGCAAAAATATAACCTGCTTTCAAGAAAAATTGGAGCTTTGTAACCCTACTAGTACCTAAAATGTACTAGTATGCCTTCCCTTGTTGAAATTCATCACCTTCTGCAAACGAATTAGGCAGTCTGAAACTCCAGACGTGAGGATTAGTAGAGGGCTTAATTAAAACATCATCAGTGTTGTCCCTGCAGAATCAAAATCCTGACACTCTGGTTACTGAACTATATTTGAGCCTTAATTTTAATTGACTGCCTTTTGCTTTAAAGGGATCATCACTTAGAAACTTTAACGTGGATTTCTGTTCAGGATTGTTACCTTACATGTGCTTGCAGACCAAAAATAATTCTCAGTATTTTATTAGTGATATGATACCATTTTCAGGTGCTGCAATGTGCATCTAGAGTTTTGCCAAGTTAATGATGGTCTTGACTATCAAAATACAGTATTTATAGTTGGGTAAAATCTTTCAGATTTACAGTGTTCATCCTCCCCAGAGGTCCATGTTTCCCAGAAGACTGATATCAGTTTGGATTAGCCTGTCAAATAAGCCCAAGATATGCATGCCAATTTCAAATCCTAATCTTCAGCAAAAAAGTCTTATTTTTCAGTCTTGGCAAGGAACACTGAAGTCAATAAAAATTTAAAATTAAAAATACTGAAGCAGTCCAGCAAGTTCAGGCATTTGGTAGTAAAGAAAAGAGAGCTCATATGTCTAAGGTTATGATCAGGAATCCAAACTGGGGACTAGAAGCTAGGAGTTCTGGTTATATTTTGGTTTTTTGGACTTTCTTTGTTATACGTCTATGTAACAGAAGATACCCCAGCAGTTGGTGCAGCTTTTGGCACTCTGAGGTGGAGCTCACCTGCCTGTAGCTAAACCGGGGCTTTGTACATGCTGTGCAAGAGGACTGGGGAAAAGACCTCTGTAAGACTTTTTGGTAAGTCAGATGCATGAAAAGGAGTGTGCATTAAATGATAGAAAATACTTGATTTTCAAAAGGCTGTGATGAATTACCAAGTTTAAGTTTGCATATTTTAAGGTTCAAGGAGAACTTAGTTCTTGATTTTCTTTCTGAATTGAGACTGTGCATGTTGCTGCAGCAGGTGGTGAAAACCTGTTTTTCTAGGAGCTTTAAAATCAATTTTGTTGTTTAACCAACTCAGCTTCCCAAAATTGTAGGAACCCTGACTCTGCCTTTGACCTTTCCATGTTTTTCATCTGGCACATTAAACAGTTTGTGGCCAGCTCTGTGCTGCTGGATGCATGACATTTGTTAGAGGCTTTGCTGTGGTGAGTAATAGTGCAGGGAGAATATATTTTGTGGACCTTTGCAGATTAAATGCCTTAATTCCTGGGTACCTGCAATTTCAGGAGACCGGATCTGACATTGATGGTGGCCTTCAGCCTGATGTTCCTCAGGTGGTTGGGTGGAGATGTGACTGTCTTGACTTGCATTCTAATGGGCTGGGATCACAAATGTTACTTTCACAGAGTTCTGTAATTACCTGGGCATATTCTGTGTCTGCAGTCTGAAATCACATGTTAAAAAAAATTGTTAAATTTCAAACATATTTGAAGTAGCTTTTCTCTTTGTGACTTGTGGTTTAGGCTCCTTTGTGAGCTGTGCCAGTGTAATGATTGTCATAGAATGGCTTTAAGGAAATTGTGACCATGCTGTATCCTAGGATTGAATGGCTGAAACTTGAAAGTGATGAATTCCCTACAAAACTACTCTGTTTGCCTCTCACTCAGATGTGAGTAAATTAGCTGTAGTGCCTCAAGTCAGGGCTTCAGGAGGAATGTAAATGGTAGGAGTATGTGATCTGATATTTCAGGATATGCCAATTTAAGAGGTTCAGATAATTTGCCTAGTTTTAGGTTCAGATCTCTGAATGTCACTTCAAGGTTCTCCCATCTTTTGGATATAACACCTCCTAGGCTCTTGCAATTTAAGCAGAACTCCTGAGCACAGACTGCTAAGCCAAAATGACCTATCCCTGACTTTTAGAAAACTCAAAAGGGCAGATCTTCTGTGTTATCTCTAAATGTTAACATTGAATCTACTTGATTTTCTGCAATAAAAGCAGGCACAGATGTAAACGAAATGCACATCAGATTAAAGTCTTCAAGAAATTTCAAATAGCTCTTGGCCACTAAGGATTTTCTCCACTTGTAGTCTGAGTTTCTCTCTGGGGAGGCATACGACCACTTTGATGGCTGCATGTTTAAATTATTTACTGAGCATTGGTCTTAGTTTTTTTGTGTGGCATCGGCCTGAAGCCACCCAAACAATGGAGCAGCACCAGCACTGGAGACCAGCTGTGTAAAGCAACATCTTAGCTGGCTGTTTTAGTCCCCCAGGCCTGCTAACCACAAGTGAAAAAGCAGAAACCCTGCCTTTGCTTACGTCCTGGCTACGAATGCAAGCACAAGATTTCCTCGTGGCTTTAACATTAATGTGCTCTAAACTGCTAAGTCAGAGCTCTTATTTTCCCCTTGAGCTGGCAGCTCAGGCCAGCTCCCTTTAATCCACACATTAAGCACACATTTTAAAGTGTGTTGTTTTTGGAAAGATGTTCAGCAACTTCCCTTTTGAATGCAGACGCAGAGGTCTCTTTCCAGAACTGATGGTCTGTACTCGAGTGAACCTCTCTGTCTCTGGGCTTTGTGAAACACCCAGTCTGTGAGTTCAGGGATCACCTTTCTAAATGGGGCCTCATAAAAGCCAAGGTGAAAGGAAGGGCAGCTAGAAGGAGGAAAAAAAATAGATGAACCTCAAGAGTTTGGTTTGGCAAGAAACAGTGCAAGTTCATTTTGCCTTAAAACTTTTACTGGACTCTCCTCTGGTTTAATTATACCTTTTTTATTACTTTCATCATGCATTAATATATAAAGCATATGGATGTGGTGCTGTGCAAGTGTGACTTAGTTCCTTGAGCCTTAATTTCTCTCCTGCAGCCAGTGATATCAGGGGAATGATGTCCCGGTGGTTTTCCTGACCCTGCCCTGGCAGGCTGATGGTGGTACCCAGCACAGAGAGCTCCATACTCACCATGCAGGGTGCAGAATTAACAGAGCAAACCCCCAACTTAAACCCCCAACTTAACTCTCCTGAATACTTAAATTCAATGCAACTATCCAGCCTGTGCTCTCACCTCTCATTAATGACTTATGTCTTGTGAAGAGGATGGGCTGGGGGTGGCAAGGTGGGACTCCATCTCTTCTTCAAACAGCAGGCAATAAAACTAGAGGAAACTGCCTCAAGTTTCACAGGGAAAGACTTAGATTGGATTGTAGGAAAAATTTCTTCACTGCAAATGGTGGTCAGGCATTGGAACAGGCTGCCAGGGGAAATGGTGAAATAGCCAACTCTGGAAGTGTTAAAAAAAGTGGATGTGGCATTTAAGGGGCATGGTTTAGTGGTGAACGTGGCAGTGCTGGGTTAATGATGGGACTCGAGGACCTAAAGAGGCCTTTTCCAACCTAAAGGGTTTTAGGATTTTATCATTCTGTGATTCCGAGGCTGCTGCACTTGCTGTGTGCTGGCAGTCATCCTTTTTCACTTGTGACCCATGTAATTAAGGCTGCAGCAGGATCTGCTGCTACATCTCATTACTGTGTTCCTGGGAACATTTCTCAGTGAGGCAGTTTATTTCATTTTGTGTATCTAGAAAAAATGCCTCTTTCTTTAGTATTCCTGTAGTCTGTCAGAGGACTTAGCATTTCTTGAAGGCCTTACCTTTTGGGGTCAGCAGTTGCTATAAACAAGTCTCATTCCTAAACATTTTGGATATTTCATATAAAGGCTTCCTATATTTGCAGTTAAAAAAAAAATTCTTGGCGTAGGCAAGACAAATGCTAAGACATTTTGCTTGCAGTCTGCGGATGTCTTTTGCAAACATTAAAAGTATTGCTGTTTCCACTTGATCGATCAAGTGAGTTGCAATGAAATTTAATTTTGCTATGTCATTTAAAATAGTTCAGTAGAGTTAGAATACCTATTATGATGAAGCCCTGCTGTGCATATTTTTGTGCTTTTGGGTAGATTCAATATCTCAGACTCATCTTTAGTGCTGAGAGGCTGGTGCTTGGCTCTGGTAGACAGTACCTGGAAGGCTGCATTCACTCTATTTGTGGCATATTTTCTTTTTTATTGTTAATTGGTCATTTTTCAAGGCATAAATAACTTACCTTCATCCAGGGCAGGCACGTGAAATCAGAGCACCCCTTCCAACCTTTCAATTATTATTAAAATAAAGACAACTTTAATTTGTATCCAGGTGTCTGAAGATATGCTCAGACACAAGAGATATGTGGGAGAAAACTTGTATAGGCCACTGTGTTATTAATAAGCCAGGGGAATACAGCTAGAATCACTTTGATTCCAGAAGGGAGACATTTAGTTTCAAATGGAATGTTTTTCTCCAGGCCTCACTCCTTTCTTGAGCCAATGCCAAGAGTCTGAATTTAAAATTCAGTGTTATCCTAGAAGTTATGTCAGACTTGCTTTTATCAATGTATAGGTGAATGAGGAAAACACAAAAATAAATGCAGTGTTACTCCTTTTAATGTGTGTAGATAGACAAAAATCAGGGGTTTCTAACATTTTACACTCATGAGAACAAATTGCTGATGGAGTCAGATTTTAACTCATTTTATTTACAAGTGTGTTATACTTTCTGCATGCATTTTTACCTGTGTTAATCTCAGGAACTCATCAAAATTATGCTGGATAGCTAAAGGTATGAGTTCTAGAAGATAAATATTGGGGCATCTAATTGCTAGTGATCAGGTTACTTTTAAAATTTCTAAATTTGTTCTACAAGTGCAAAACATGTCTTGATTTTGGAGGAGTGAATGTGGATGCTGTAGCAATGCTTTGTTCCTGTACCCCTGAAGCAGCCAAAATTTCATTCCCACATAAAAGGGCTGGAAAGTGCCAGCTCTCAGTGTTTGCTTGTCTCTTCCCTCTACCTTACTTTCTCCATCAGCAGCTGGAGGTTCTGGCCAGGCAGGTTTATAATCAACACTGCCCTCTGCATTTCCAGCTTCTTGCAGTGGTGTTTTAGTCTCTTTTGATAGTATATAATGACCACCCAATTTTCTCCCATCGCTCAGTGTGGGCTTTTCAATGGCAGAGCTTGTAGGGCTGGAGCAGAGGCTGCTGGAAATGGTGCAGCCCAGTTTTTCTGGGGTGCTTGGAATGGTCATGCTGAAACTCTGGGGATTGCTTTATACTCTTGTCTGTTTTGCTGCAGATCTGCTGTCAAGAATTAAACTTCCTATGGGGAGCCACAACCCTGCCTGTATTGATTTTTCTGAACAGTTGCTCTGTTTTAGTGCCCTCGAAGGGACTATACATCTTTTTAATTAAAAATAAAGTAAATGTCAAACGAGTGATGAGGGGTGCAGTGGGCAGAAAACCAACTGCATATTGACTTTTTGTTCTGGAGATGAATTCATAGAAACAGCTTACAAGGGACTCCAGAACATGGAAGTGTTTTACCCTTGCTGGTTATCTCACATGGGGACCTCGTGGGAAACATTCTGGCATAGCTGGGAAATACAGCTGATCATTTACTTGAGACTCTGGAAGATTCAAGAAGTTAAATTCACACAACAGATTTTTCTAAAGGTCTCTAGATTGGTCTTCCCTGATGCTGTGGTTTCATCCCTGAAATCGCCACATTTCCTCAGCTGAGCATTTGGCTGCATCCTCGTGGGGTGTGGTGTTCCATCTCACCAGGGAGATGTGTGTGGTCCCTCTGAGGGGATTGTGAGTTTAAGGCTCTGGGCAATCCCAGCATGAGATAGGTTCTGAGGAAAACTTTGTGGAAGTGTTACATTAGATTTCTGTTAGTGTAGTTATTGCTAGTTTTTCATCCTTATTCAAAAGACTTCTTAAGGGTATGTTTATCTACTGGTAGATACTTTAAAAATAGTGCTAGAAAAAACCTGGAGTTTAAATTTCTGGCACATTAGGAAACTGGCATGCTTTATTATTTATATCCAAGTTAGGTGATGTCTCATACAGGATATCTCATGTGCAATTAATTCACAGCTGTCTTCTAGGTCATTCAGTTCCATACCAGCAAGGCCAGCTAAAGCAACTGAATCAAGCTTCTAACACCTCTAAAATGCTAGTTCATTACTTATCATAAACTTTTTTTGCAGATGTTTTAAGTTTCCATTTGCACAAAAACTTCCCAACAACCACCTCCAACACAGAAATCTTTGCTGGCATCTGTGTAGAGATTTGGAGGCATGAAGGGGGGTGAGGAAGAAGAATTCCTCTGATTCATTCTGAATGCCTTGTGTTTGGTTCATCATGGGCATCAGTGATATAATATAAGGAAAAAGGGAAATAAATCAAACAAATAATTGGTAAATCTGAGCATGTCCAGGACAGTGTCATTATTTCAGGAATTTAAGGGTGTAGAAACAGTGATTTTTTTGGGGATCCCCCAGGTGGCCTGGGCAGAGCTGGCAGTAATTATCTGCTCTTGCATGCTGTTCACTGGACCACCCTGCAAAAGAAAAGAGAAAAGTGGAATTTCACTTTTAAAATTTTCATAGTAAGCATTGATTAGAATTGCTCCTACAATTGGATGGTGATAAATCTTATTTGACAGTTCTGTTGTATTGTAGTGGGAGATGGATGGGAAGGAGGGTGCAAACAATTGATTATGCATCTAACTGGGCAAGAGCAAGACAGGAGTTTACAGGAGGAACAGTGGAGCTGTTTGGGCCAAGTAAAGTTTTTAGAAAACAAGCTCAGAATTTTCATGTAGAGATGATGTCTGGCTGTTGGTGCAGAGGAGAGCTGACAACACCACAGGGTGCCTGCCTGGGCGGTCAGTGTGATGGCTGCAGTAACTCAGCTGCTCTCTGGGCTGGAGATAAATTGCAGAGACAAAGGAAATCTTCATTTCTGTGGTTTAAATAGTGGTTTAAAGGCATGTTCTTAGAGTGGATCAATAAAGTAATCTGTGTCAGGTAGAGGTGAACAAAAGCATCCAGGGAAGTAAATCTCTCAGTGCCCTGAACATCTTGGTGGGCAGACTGAACATGCTTTGTGCTAGCTGAGACTGGGCTGTATTTTCTCTTTGATGCTCTTTGTTTGCAGACAGTTTCCTTTAAGGCTGATTTGCCAGAGCAACAGTGCATCGATGCACACATAAGCTTGTTTGATAAGAGTAGGAACTCGAAATCTCAGATTACAAGGAAAAGGGGAAAATTTTGAAATCCTTCTGCTTCTCTAGCCTCCCCAGCCTTGTAGAAGACCAGGAAGCTTTGTAATGGTCTCCTAAGAATTCTGGTTCTAATTCTGGTTCTGGATCTAATTACTGAATTGAGGCAGCATTGTTGTCTGTGCTGTGTGCAGTCTCCTACTTCTCCACAGGCTTATGGTCCAGTGGATGCCCACGCAGAACTGAAGTGAGTAATAATTTTTTTTTTCCTAAGATATGCTGCTGGATTGTCCACAGCCACATGCATGCAAATTCTAAGAGGAATGGTGGAGAAAAATGTCCCTTATTGTTGATAACACTAAATTATTATTTTTTATCTGATGGCTACTGTCCTGTGGTGTTTAATGCTATCATGGACTTTTTCCTTATTAATACTGGCTTGTGGAGTAGCCCTATTTATCACAAAATAATGAAGCAGAGCCTTCATGGATGAGGGGTTTTTTTTGCAAGATTCTTGGCAGCAGTCTGATAGGGAACTGGCCTTCCTAAAACTCAGATTATGACAGAATATTCTCTTTGAAGCATAGCTACTCTAGCATTTGGTATTCAGTGGCTCTGGGCACAGCACATCTAAAGGAGTTCATCCAATATTGATGGTCTTCCAGCAAAATCAGGAAGGGGAAAAGAAAATCCTATTTCTTAAAGCTCTTATATTTAACTTCTTGTTGCCTGATCTTGGTCTGAAAGGTCACAAGGGTGAAGCTGTAGCAGGGTAAACCAAAATTAAAGAACTGTGCTTTGTTTTCTGTAGATGCTTCTTAATGCTTTCTCAAACTTGCAGCTTTATGGAGAGCAGAATGAGCCTGCTTCTGAGAGCACTGCTCTGTATTGTAGCTCAGTATATTACTACAGTGTTCTAGATCAGAATGTTGGCACCCAAAAACATGACTGTGCTGCAGTGTTTGAATGGGATTTTAAAAGCAGCAGTCCTGCCCCTCATTTGGCCACAGAGGAAATGGGTTTGGTCTCCTGAGCTGACTTAAGAGAACTAATCTCTTTGGTTTACTGCTGTTGTCTCCTGCACCGCTGCCTTGGCATCCCCACGCAGCTGCAAGGGCCAAGGCAGTGAGGGACCACAGGAAGGTGCAGGGAAGGGACTGAGGCAGCTGTGCTGTCCAGGTCACTTTAGGCTGGTGGAGATGTCCACCCTGAAGCTGTGTTTACATATCCATAGAGGATGAAACTGGTGCTTCTAAAGGAGCTGCTGAGCCCAGGTGTGCCCCTGTGACTGGCTGTGTGGGGCAGTGCCCAACTGCAGCAGAGGAGGTGCTGCTTAAACTGAGCTGATTATTTTGATTTTTCAAGAAGCTGTAACTTCTTGAGCTGCAATCCCTTGCTGAACAGACTTCACCTTGTGTGAGCAAAAGCAGTTCCTGGAGGTGTTGGCAGAGCTGCCAGGATTTGCTGATGCAGAACAGCTGCCTGGGCAGCAGAAGAGCCTTACCCAGTGTTGCTGTCTGGTGTGAAGGTCTGGGGTGTGATCCTGGCCTGGAGAGGTTCCCTGACACCACTAACTTTAAACATGCAGCTCTGAGCTCCTTCATAATCTCCCTCATGTGGTACCAGCTATGCTCTGTGTTCTGTATGCATCTCTGTGTTTAACTTTAAACCTATCAGACAGGATTTTGCATGGTGTGTCTGGGCAAGCCTCACACTTTTTTCCGTGTACATACTCATCTTGGATATATCCAAGATAACAGGTTTACCATAACGAACCACTGGAGCCATTCTTTGGCTTTAGAGATTCATTCAGGGTTCATTGAGGGGAACAACAACAAGGTTGTAACATGGCAATCCAAACAAATATGGAAAAAAGGCTTTCGTTTACTTAAAATTCGCATATGCCACAGAGAGAATGAGTAAATTTGATTTAATTTCTGATATTCTTTATTAGCTATTCATATGCAGTGTGGTGTAGAAACATTTGTATTTCAATTTATTTTAAAGAAAAAACCTTTTTTCTTAATCTCTGTCAGCTCATTGTGAATAGCAACCTCTGATCACAGAAGGCTATTAATTCTTAATTATCTGCTGGTAATTTACTTGTGCACGAGTTTAGCAATCCATTAGGTGGTGATTTATTTTTGAGAGAAATATGTAATGCAAAGTTTTAGGATTTGCTTTCCCTCACCCCGCTTTTGGCTTGCACTGGAATTAGCTGATTGATTAGATTACAGGATTTATCCAAACCACACTCTGTGTGTTAGAGATTGTAGTTAAGTACATTAAGGAAATCTGAAGCAAGACACAGATAAATGTAATAGTGTTTTTGATGGCAGTCTCTGAATGAGGCTACTGGCTGAGAAATTTGAAGTTAAATTAACAAACACTAGAGTATTGGTCTAATTCAGGGATTTTTTTTTTCTTCTAGCCTCTCTTGATTTATGGATATCTAAAAGTTTTTGAGTGGAAACATAAATCCCTCACAGCAGAGGAGCTCAGTAGCAGTGAGCTGGTTTTGTGCCATGCTGTGGGACTTCAGGGAATATGGGCTAAAAACTTTGACTTAATGCTGCTTTTTGACACAACAAGGAGGGATGGAAAGCAAGGCCTGGACCTAAAATGCCAGTTTAGCTCAACTGTTGTGTGAGGCTGTGTCCTGCCATCTTGGCTTGTGCTGAATGCAAACAGAGAAAAACTTAACTTGCTGTAGAAATAATTTTCCAGAAGTGTGGGATTTCTCTATAGCACTCACCTCTGTCCCAGCTCCTTCTGTGGGGTGTGAGGCTATCTCAGTTTGGAAAATCAGCCTTTTAGTTGCTTTCTCCTCCAGCAGAAGCTCAGCATTTAATGGTGGGTGTCACCTTGCTGACTTGGTACTGGTCTTACATTTGTGACTGTGGCTGAGCTGTTGTAGCTGTCTGGGGAGGCAGCTTTTGGTAATTTCACTTACTGTCACTTGAGGGGCACAGGGTGGGAAGTTAAATCCAGTTACTTCTGTTGTTTTTCCACACCATTCTGTGACTCAAAGGCATAACATCACCATTTGTACTTGGGATACTGAAATATATTGGGCCTACTGATTTTGTGTATTTTTTTTTTCCTGGTAGTTTCACATGCACCAAATCAGATCTCTTTGCTGAACTGCTTAGCTGAGAAGTTAATTAGTCATTAAAAGAGTTAGTTCTTTTATTAGCTCAAGTTACCTTTAGTGTGTTGTCTGGAAAGTGATTTTTGCAGAGTGAGTGGTTGGTGTTCCTGACAGCACAGAACTGAGAGCAAGGGCTGCTTTTCCTGCCTAATGCCCTCTCCTTGCATGCTGGCTTTCCACTTTTAGCTCTACTTGAAGCTGTGACAGAGTCTATGGTACTTTTGTTACGTCAAAGATTTTGTTAGTAATTGGCCCCAAGTCTGACAAGATAAATTACTTGGAGGAAGAAGATGATGTCATGAAATAAGGATTGCTCAGAGTCTTATGCTGTGTTGGTCTCCATCCCTGAGCAGAGCACAGGGTGTAGCACAACCTCACCGATGGCTGGAAATGGCATAAGATACTATATAAGATATATATATTTTTAAGATATATACAGTATATATATAAATGTGTATGTATATATATATCTCTATATATATTTATATACAGGATATCCCCTGAATATCCTTCTATACAGCAGATGAACACCTCGGGGTCTGCACCTCAGCCTGGCTGGTACAGGGTGGAATGGAGTGCGCAAAGAGGCAGAAACAGAGATCTGAAAAAAGAGCAAGGCAGATCCATATAATGTCTCTTGAGCCATCTAAGTGGGGTGTCTTCTGTTTTAGCAGCATTTCTGAGAGTGGGGCAGAAGAGCTGCTGTGAGCCTGAGGCAGCACTGCTGGTCTGCTCCTCTTAACCTGAGCTTCATGGTGTCTTGCACCAGATTTGGGAAAGGGAGAGCAATGCTGGCAGAGGGTTTTTGGACCATTGCCCATGGTTTTTCTGTCCCACCAGTGCTGCCAGAAATGTTAGCCAGCCCCACTGATGGCAGCTTGCATGTACCTTAGAGAAGAGTTTCCAGGTGTCTGGCCAGAAAGACAGGGTTGAGAGGCAGAAATTACATTTTCACATAAGCTGTGTGCATTCTCCATCAGATGTTGTGCTCTGTCTTGTGTTTAACCTGCAAATGAACAGTGCAGTTTGGGCAGCTTTTACCCTCTCCTCACACCAAGCTCTGTGGCAGGACACCAGGGGCTGTGCCAAGTCTTGGCTTCCTTGAGTGTGAGGAGCAGAGAGGGCAGCCAGGAGAGGGTCCAGAGGTGCCAGCAGAGTGCTGAGCCCAGCCTGGCAGGAGCTGGGCACTGGAAGTGCAGCTGGCTTGTTTTTCCCTCCATGGAGAGGCTGTTTATCAAGATAAATAATGGCATGCTCGTTTGGGAGAGGGCACTTAATCAGCTATTTCCCTGTAGTGAGAGATGTCTTTCCTTCCAAGCATAGAGCCCACGTGGCTGAAATAGCCGCAGAACTGCCATTCCCATTGATCACAAGGCTCCCAAAGCATCATTTGTTTCCAGAGACTGAGGAAAATACTCAGTGAAAACCTGATGGCAGTGCATTAAAAATTGCTGTTTGTCTTTTAAGCATGCCTAAGGTTGCACATTAGCCCTACATGCAACCCACAAGCAGAGAACAGCAGCAATTCTGTGTCACCCATCATGTTCAGTAACTGCAAATAGCCTATCTTATTCTGACAAAGGAAGGAACCTGACTGTGGATCAGAACACTTAATAGCATCATATATCCTAATAAAACTCATAATAAAGTAACTGAAGATATATGGCAATCTTGTCTTCTCTCAGGACTCTATGAAACAACCTGATGATTACTCTGCATTTTCCCATGAGCATACCATGAAGGAGAGCTGGGACTTTAATGAGACTGAATTGTCATTTGGTTTAGTGAGAATTTCTGCAAAGTTCTGAAAGAGTTGGGACTGTTTAAAAAATGTTTGGAAATAGTTCAGGTACAAACAACAGTCCTCAGAGAAGAGAATTTCAGTGGCAGCTTCCTAGCATGACAAACCCAATTTGAGGTCAAGTATTGCCCTCTGAATGTCCAGCAGTCTTTGGCTGTACATTTTCCAAGGTAATTAACTCAAAATCCTTGGGATGACGTTGGACTCCACTGTTTGCAAATGAATTAAAAGAGTTTTTTAAGAATGTGGATGAATCCTAAAATTTAGCCTGAACTACTTTGCATATGTTGGCCTTTTAGTTAATAAATTCAAGTTGGGAAAAGATTAAATTTCATTAACAAAGATGTAACTAATCTGAGTTTGAAAAGTTCCAGTGCAACATCCTAACTTTAGAGTTTAAGGTCTGAAATGCAGAATTTGCTTTTCTAGGCAAATTAATTTCCCTTCCAGATTTAGACTCAGGATGATTTACAGTCTGGTTTTGAAGGTGCTTAGCACAGGCCTAAGCAAAGTCTGTAAGCTGGCAATGAGCACTGCTGAGCCCTACAGCTCTGTAAAGCAGTAAAGGAGAGAGGGATAAAGCTTTTTTTTCCTTTTTTCCTGAGAAACAGAAATAAATGGTGGAGTGAAATACTTCTGTTGATTAATATTTCACTTTGAAATGGATTAGGAAGAAACTGTGAATTATGTATTTTGATTCAGTCCACTGCTGCTTAAAATATAACCTTGGTACAGTTTGCAGTTAGCACTGTGCATTTGAATTTTGCCTTTTTGGATTTCCAGAACCCAGACTTAATTGCATCCACGTACATGTAAATTCTGTCTCTGTGTTGCATGTTTTGGTACAGACCCTGAAATGTTTAACCATCTTTGTAGCTTATTTATCTATTTAATGTCGCTTAAGTTTCTGAGGCTGCTTTAGATTTTTTTTTGAGGTGTCACCCTCCCTTCCAACCACACAATCAACATGTCAGTGTCAGCCAGGCAAAATCAGCAGCATTCCTGATCTTGGAGTTTGCAGGTAAGTTCTCTGTATGTTGAAAGCATCTGCAGGAGCTGGTGGGGCAGAGCTCCCAAGCAAATAGACCTTCACTTTGGGCAGAAGTGCACCAGGAGTGAGTAAATCTGCCTCAGCTCAGACAGGCAGGATCTGCAGGAAACAGTATTATCTCCATTTTACTAAAGCTGAAGGAGATTAACTCTACATGACAAGTCTGAGGCAGAACTGACTATTGAATCTGGATGTCCTGGTTCATTTATCCAGTTCCTCTAGGAAGAAATTATCCTCTGGTAAGGTGTGTTGGTTTGACATGGACTGGTTTTTGGTATTGGGGGGCACAGAGGTGGCTTCTGTGAGAACTGCTGGAAGCTGCCACCATGCCCAGCAGAACCAGCTCCTGATGGCTCTGAGGATGGACATGCTGCTGGCCAAAACTGGGCCAGTTACAGAGGCTGGCAACACCTCTGTGATAACAGAGTTGAGAAGAAAACCAAAACAAAGTGGGACACAGTTTTTTCCTAGCCAGAGAAGAGGAGGAGGTGAGAACATGTGAGGGAAACAACATGGAGACACCACAGGCAGTGAAGGAGAGTGAGGAGGTGCTCCAGGCACCAGAGCCGAGATTCCTCTGCAGCCATGGTGAGACCGTGGTGGGGCAGCTGAGCCCCTGCAGCCCCTGGGGATCCACAGGGATGCAGAGATACATGGGGGATGCAGAGATCCACCCACAGCCCATGGGGATCCATGGGGGGGAAGGACTCCTCTCCTGGAGCAGCAAAAGAAAACCTCAGTGATGAACTGATCAAATCCCCCATGCCCTGTCCCCCTGTGCTGTTGGTGGGAAGGAGGGGAGGCTTAGGAGAAGAAAAGGTTTTTTAAGGGCTTATTTTAATTCTCATTATCCTCCTGTGACTCTGTTAGTTATAAATTTACCTTGTGCCTTTAAGTTGAGCCTGTTTTGCCCTTGGAGTGTTTTCTCCCAGTCCTTATCTCAACTCATGAACCCTTCATTAATTTTTTTCCTCTCCTCTGCCCAGCTGTGGCAGGGGAGGGTGAGTGAGAGGCTTTCATGGGTTCCTGGCCTTGGGCCAGTGTCAAACCATGGCATAAGGCAAAACAGTGGAGGAGTTCATCCCACTGGCAGCAAGACATCATCTTTCCTTTGGAAGAGCTGTATATTATCCTCAGTGATCAATAAAGACAGTTTAAAAATTTTCAGGTTTAAAATAAGCTTAAATGAACTGTTAAAGTTCTTTGGCTTAGAAAGTTGCTGCCAGAAGTCCTAGTGTTCAATCAATGTCAGCAGAAAATGGATGGATATTGTAATGTGCAATTCAGTGGCAGGTGTAATCACCACTGCCAAAATCTCCATTCTTGAAAGCATTTAAGTCTTGCATATCTTTTGATTTTCCATTAATATCATTTGCTTTTCCAAATTCCAAGGGAGTAGAAATGCAAAATCAGCCATTGTTTTGTCTGTCTTATTCAAAGATTTTGTTTATTTTATTTAATGCATAATTCATTTAATTTTTTTTATTTTCACTAGACAAAATAGGAATTGTGGGTGGCATAAGCGACCCACTGAAACACCTACTTTCCCCATCTGCAACCTGTTTACAGGAGTAAACATGGAAGTGGATGATTTTTTCTGGTTGATTACAGCTCCTGCAATTCACTGCTGAATGCACACACTCATTAAAAGAAAATTGTTACTCGAGAAGCTATGCAGCAGATGAGAAGCTAAAGCAAGACTGAGGTGAAAGGACTGAGCAAACAGTACTTCAAATGAAGATGGGCAGTTTCTTTGTGATTGGAACCCATTACTCAGAGTGGGGATCTGTTGATTCATAAATCTTGACAAATGTGTTCATGGTTCCAATGCAATTAGAAGCTTCTAAATTGAAAAGAGCTGGTACCTCAATGCTGAGGAACATCTTGAATGTTCAAGCTGAGGAAACTTCAGACAGTCGGAGTTGCTGTGTCTTAGGTTAAAAAAGAAATAGTGATTGGTTTTAATAAGCATCATAAGAAAAAGGACAGACACTGAGATCTGAAGCCTGGAAGACTATAAAATTCATCTGACTTTACTTAGTTTCTAATTTTGCAGTTCAGAATTTTCCAGTTCTGTTTCCAGAGCCTCTTTTTTTTCCCCAGTAATCCAATTTTCAAATGTGTTCCTGCAGCTCCTATTGGCTTCTCTGAAACCAAAGCTCTGAAAAAGCTGTAATTTTTCGTTAGAGAAAGATGAGATCTAAACAGGAGAGAACAGAGACTGCAGTGATCTGGTGAGAAAGGCTGTGGCATAGGAGTATTGCACTTTTTTTTTGACGAGAGGCAGGCAATTGGATTTGGATAAAGAACACTCGCATTTTGCTGTGTAAAACCAAAAAGCCCTATGAAGGCACTGGTAGCACATGTGACAACCTCAAAATTCAGACCTGAATTTTGGGCCAGGAAGGGGGTGGAAGTTTGAAATTGGTGAGCTGCAGAAGATTCACTTGTAGAAGCAGAAGTACTTTTCACTTCATACTTTGGCACATGATATCCTCCTTGCTGGTGCTAATGATGCAGAGACATTTTTCTATCAAATGGTTTCTGACAGTTCAATTGCCAAAAATACTCAAGTGGCAGAATGCAACTGCAATTACTAACAGTGTGCTTGCCCCAGAGTCTGTAAATTCTCTCATGAAAGCCTAAAAAGCCCATTCACGTTGTCTAGAAATAGCAGCAATAACCATGGTAATAAATTCTTTTCTTTGTTGCTGTGGTTCAATTCTTTTCATGGGTAGGCAGCAAAAAAGCCATTTGATTTTTCTGTAGCTGCCTCTGTTGTAAGGAGATGTTTCTGCTCTGTAGCAACAACAGTGCTACTGAAAGCTCTGCAGCAGCTTCATCTCCAGGTTCAGAAATTTAGCTGAGGAGAAGAAATGTAGGTCCTGTTTCAGGTAAGGTTGAGCCCAATTTTGTGTTTGGGCTGTGATGTGGAAGGAGGTGCAGAGGGGGAGGCAGGCTGTCCTGGGAGCAGCATGGCCAAGAGCCAGGATATTTGTGGGGATTTGAGCTCTTCCAAAGCCACCAAGGCAGTTAGTGCATGTCCCATCACTCCTCTTACTCCTCTGAAGCAAAACCTGATGGCTTTTACCATCCTGGAGGAGTTTGTCTGCATGCCCAGAGGTATTCCTTCATTATTTCCTGAGCTGTAGTGCAGTCTATATGGAGAATGCAAGATTTGGAGATTCTTTCCATCTTGGAGTAGTTTTACTCAGGTTAATGGGGCCAAATGTGCTGTGGTCCTGCAAGAATTGTTTCTGCAGGCAGTGCTACTGATGGTAATAAGGTTTATTAAGATGTAGGATACACTTTATGGACATATCATGGAGGACTGGGTACAGGAGGAGAATAAGAAGCAGTGGTGTGAGGCAGCTTGTCTGTGCCAAGTTGCTCACATATGTGAGGGTTTGCAGCATTACAGCTCTAAATCCAGTACTTAGAGACTGCTATTGAGTCCCAGGGACAGTCAGCTTTGATGCTTGTTAGAAGCAAGGAGCATGAATATAGACTTACTCTCCCTGTTATTAAAGATTATTTTATCCTATAAGATTGTTGTCATGGTATGATGCTTGAACAATTTACAAATGTAGCTTCAGAATATAAATGCCTTTGCTTCTGTAAGCTCTCCAAATCAGAAGCATTGAAGTTTTCAGCAGCTATTTATCAGAGCACTTGGAATGATACAAGCTTTTGTTTATTTAGCTTGAATTTCTAGGACATTCTAAGAGATAAATACTGGAAATGGCTGTCACTAAACACACTCTGAATTTATTTTAAGAAACTTACTAACTTAAAGTGTTATGAAGTGTCTCAAGAACTGTTGTGGTCAGGAAAAGGGAAGCCCCCACAGCAAGGTTTAGTTTGCAATTACTATTCTATTGGAGGTCATCTCTGAGCTTGTAAATGTGTCTGTGAAGGTTCTGGGAGCTGAGGCCAGCTGGTACAGAATGACCCACATCCATACCATTAAAAGTCTCTTAACCTGCAAAACATTCCCATAGGACTGGAAACTGTGCCAGCTCTCAAACTGTGCCTGTGAGTGCATGAGAAAATTGTAGTTGGCACAGGCCAAAATTGTGCCAGGGACGCTTCTGACAGCTCAATAGATGGGAACTCATGGCCCAGGGCACAGGAGCATCCCTGGGCACTGCTGTACCCTGAGTTTGGGCACAGCTGCAGTCTCAGGTACAGCTGCTAAATCAACTTCTGGGTGCTTTTCAGGCAGTTTATAAATAGGGTTGCTTTGTTGCAGAGGGTGTCCCTGAATGACAAAGCTGCTTTTGCTGAAAGGAAGATTTTGTGTCACACTTTGAATAATATTAGTGTTATTTTTTTTTTCTATGTAACTTTAAAATCTACCAGCAGCAGAATCAGATATGAGTATCCTCTAACATTAAGCTTTTAGTTCTTCACAACAGTGAAAATCATTACATTGACAAAGGGATATTTCTGTGAGTCTTGAGTTTGTTTAGTAAACAGATATTACTCATAGATCACTGGACAACAACAATGCTCTCTGTCAGTTAAGCTACAACTAAGTGTTGTGTGATGTCTGGTCTTATTTTCTCCTTCATGCACTTCACCTCTTTCACTCGACCAGCACTTGACTCCAGCCTTGATTCCTTTCACTTGGGAGCCTCTGGGCAGGGAGAGCACAGAGAGGTTTGGAAATTTTTTAAGGCAAGTCGTTAGCGTGGTTGTTAGAGATGTTTCTGCACTTGCGATGTAAATGACTTAACATTTCATGGATGCAAAGTAAATCAGTTCTCTCATGTTGCTGGGGTTTAATAATTTTTGATTCTTGGTTAGCATATTTCATAGCTGAAGCCTGAATTTTTTATTTTGCGTTTGTCAACGATGCAACAATCACCTCATTATGTAGGATGAAGAATTATGTGTGTGGAATTTGGGCTGAGCTTTAAGCTTCTAGGAGAGCAAGAAGCTATTAAGACATCCTGAGACTGCACATAATACAATGTCCTATATTGGGCTCTCTGACACAGCCATGCTAATTTATCTCTGTTCTAGCAGATGACAGCTCTGCTCTTCCTGTCCCAGGCTTCTCCAAAGCAGCAGAATATTATTTATTTTGCAAATATATCAAGTAATAGTTTTTTCTTAGTCTTCCTAGCCTGGGTCTTACAGACTTTGCTGTTAGGGTTTAATTTAATTTGAATTGACAATCGGTACCAAGTATCAGGAAGTGTGTGTCTCATAGCAAAACCTAGGGGGGAAGCTAAGTGGAAACAATTTAAAATAAATCATACTGTAGTTAGTCCAAGGACTTGCATGTCACTCTTATCTTGGTGTCCCTGGAACTCATTTTTTTGCCTTATTTCTCGGTACAGAAGAGGAAACCTTTCAGAATCTTTCTGGATAATGCACATGCCACATTAAGGTCTTTGTATTTTCTAGGGTATACTGTGATTTTCTTCTTTTACAAATTTTCAACACGTGAGATGATTATTGTGATGAAAATTTTGGATCTGAGATCCAGAAAAGTCACTTCTGAACAAAATACTGCCAATAAATTCAGCTTGAAAGATTATTCTATTTATCCACAGCCTGTGATTCTTTTGTGAAATGAACATCTGAAAAAAAGTAATTATGAAATGCAGACTGTAGATCCCTGATGACTTGTTTAAGGTGAAATCTTTACTAGGAAAGGGGAAAAGTAACTTTCCATTACTGACTAAGAATACCAATGTGCTCCTCAGCATCTTTATTTCACCCAACCTGCAGTTCAAACCGTTGCATTCAGCAGGTAGAATTTGTAGCATTAATACATTTGAGTTGCCTATTCCAAGTGGCTTTAGCAGTATTTAAGCTGGCTTCACAGTGAGTTTATGTGTATTAAAATGAAAATTAAAAGATTTTTAGATAATAATGATTCTGATAAAAAAGTATTGCCAAGAAGCTATCAAAGAGATCAAATGTACTTAGGAGTGCCATGAAGAGAATATTAAATAGGGCAGCAGTGCATGTGCAATGGCAGCCTTGATTCAAACTGTGGTGCTTTTGTTATTGTAAATGGATGCCAGTGCCAAAAACCTTTATACTCTAATTTTAACCTGCTTACCCAGAAAATAAAAATATATTTTGCCTTTTGGAAAAGGTAAAAAAGGTTTTGGAAAACCTGTGGTTCTCCTCCTACAACTGGTAATGAATTGGAATGACAACCAAATCAATTCTCAGCAGTGCTTCAGTAGGACAAATCCCCTTGCCTACAATAAAGTGGAAGAAGTGTGGGAAACTGAGCATTTGCCCTCCAGAAACTGACAGTTTGTGTTACAGGAAAAAATTGGTGCACGTTTTATTGAAGGTTGTTACAAGTAAAAAAGTCCTTGAGGTGGTTGAACTGTGAATCAATATCTTCAAAGAGTTGGAATCTGTCTTGGCATGTTGTTACTTTGAGAACTGCCCGAATTTGTTCTAGCAAAGGAGAGGGGATGGATGGCTTTTCTTTCAAAATGCCATCATTTCTGCTAGCTTGTGTTCAGATAACATGGGGTTACACAATCAGCTGGATTAGTAGTACTAGAGCAATGCCAGGATATTAAATAATGCCTTCTTGATAACTATTAAAAGTTTTTGGGTGAGCAATGCAGGCGGCTGAACCACCTAGAACTTCTCATCTGTGTGCTGAGAAAGATAAAAGGGCAGAAATACTGACTTTGCAATAGCTTTCAATTGTCATAATCATGGAATGTCCTGAGTTGGAAGGGACCCATCAGGATCACTGAGTGCAGTTTCTGGCCAGGTACAGGACATTCCAAGGGTCAAACCATGTGCTATCCAAACTGTTCTTGAACTCACACGGGCTTGGTGCTGTGACCACTTCCCTGGAGAGCCTCTTCCAGTGCCCAAACACCTTCTGGGTGAAAAACCTTCTCCTGATACCCAATCTAAACTTCTGTTACTCAGCTTCATGCCATCTCCTTGAGTCCTGTCAGTGGTCACAAGAGTAAGGAGATCCTCTGCTGTCCCTCGTGAGGGTATTGAAGACCACAATGAGGTCACCTTTCAGCCTCCTCCAAGCTGAACAAACCCAGTGCCCTCAGCTGCTCCTCACACAGCCCCTCCAGACCCTTCACCCTCTTCATGGGCCTCCTTTGGATGCTCTTTGATAGCTGAATGTCTTTTTTATATTGTGGTACCCAAAACTGCCTCCAGGACTTGAAGTGGCAGGTCAGTCCCCTCCCTGGCCCAGCTGGTGCTCCTGTGCCTGATGCCCCCCAGGACATGGTGCACACATGGGAAATCCTAAATTAACACATTCAAGTTTGTGCCACAGCACCAATTCCCTGCTGCTCTACACTGAGTGGTTTCATAGCTGCCCTTAGTATTAAATGTCTTCCAAATGAGCTTCATTTGTTGACAGATTTTGAGATTTTTCTTGGTTGCTCTGCACATTTCAATGCACAGTTCTTGTCTTTGGTCTTGAAATAATTTATAGTATAATAAATCATTATAGTGCTGTGTGATAAAACCACACTGAGAGGATGGAATCTGAATGAAAGAATGTGTTCACAAACTGGTTTAGAACTGCTCTGTGTCATCTCTGAGTGTTCTCTGTGACCACTGCTGGCCCTGGTGCTCTTTGCAATGGCCCAGAGTGTAAGAGCACTTGGGTCAGGCAATCCAGTGGGTTGGTTTCTCCTCCTCCCCTCTGCTTGCGTCCCACATGTCCTTCTAAATGTAAATTTTTCATGTGTAAAACAAGGAGTGCTCCCCTGTCCTGCATATAGGAATACTTTGCTTAATGCCCACAGTGTGTATTGCAGATATGACTGCTTAACAGGTTGTAACCACAGTATGTGTTCAGTTGGAGATACAATATATATTTAAAAAATGGATGCTTAACACAGTGATGTTAAAAGATTGGGGATTTTTTGATTGTTGAACTAACAGATGTGACTCAAATCCTACAATCTGGAAAAAAGCTTCAAACTTGTGCTAGTAATTTTCTGTGTCCTTTCATTAGGGGTATTTTTACTGCAGCTAATAAGGAGCTCAAGATGCTCTCAGCTCTTGAGTAAGTTACAATGTAGAAGATACAAGCTTTTCAGCCATTTTAACCAACATACTCCAATGTTAGGACTGGAATCCATTCTGCCTTTTTGCCTCAGACAGTTTACATGGTCTGCTGGTTTGTGTTTATTTTCTACAGCAGACTTTTTTGCTTTATTGTTTTATTAGCTGGTTCTACTTTGAATTGCCTTTAATTTCAGACACGCTATTCAGCACAAAAGCTGTAATCCTTGAATCGTGCTCTCTTCATAGCAAAACTGATGGGAAATAATTTTGTTCTGCACTTTACATATGGTAATAACAGTAACTCTTGACATTTGCTCTTTGTGATTATTTTAGGTTCTGTACAGCAAGCAGGCTTTTGGGGGCCTGGTACTGGCCTCTAATGGAACCATTAAACTGCTTGTGCACAATCACATGAGGATGCACAGCTGGGATTATTTGGGTTTCCCAAGATCCCTGTTGCTTCCCAAGATATATTTTGGAGAAGTTAGACCAGATACAAATCTATGCCCAAAATAAGTTTTTATCCTGAAGAAGAAACCAGTTCAACTGTGTATGTACAGCATGAATAATCTGTATATTTGTATCGTGGATGTTTCTGCTGGCACTTGTGAGGCTCAGGGCACTTGGTACTGCAGGAATGAAGTTGGAAGACAGCTGATAGTTCATTGAACTTCTCATCTCAGCAGGCAGGAGGGTTGGAAAAGAGTGGCACAATAATTTACAAGTAGAGTAGCATAATTAGGGGCATTTGAAAAATATCTTGTCTTTTTAGACAAAAAAAAAAAGGGAGAAAAGAAGGGATGCTTTTAAAGATTGTCCTCATCATCATGTGCTTGTATCTCTCTCACACATTCTGTCATTTACTTCTGTTGTCACTGGGTACTTACACAGCACAAATTACTTTTTTTTCTGAGTTGGAGACCATTTTATTATATATTAGCAAGGAGAAATGGGCATTTGGAACATACCAGTGAAAGAAGACACATAAGAATAGCAATGCAGTCAGGAGCTTTCTAAAAAGCAGCAGGGTGTGAGCCCCTGACAAAACTCAGGGTACTTAAGAAGTTTATCCATCAGTTTTCTTGCCACTCTTTAAACTGAATAAAAAGTACCTTGTCTTCCTAAAACCACATCCATTCACTTTTATATTTCTGTAATATTTTCTCAATGAAATTATGGCAGTGATGACAAGCCATGCTTTTTTTCATCTTTTCTGTTTTCAGTTCTCCCTTAACACTGTGACACATAGAATATTTGAAGTCAAATTGCAAAAAAAAAAAGTTTCCTGTCATATTTAATTGAGATTCCATTGTGAAATCAGAAATTTGCTTAATATCAAGCCTGCAGCTTTGGTTAGGTGAAGGACTTAGAAGAGGGAAGCACTGGGTACAATTTTCATTTTCAGGGCACACAATCCTCAAAATGGCTTTTGACGTGAGCTGAAGGTTGAGTTTATTTGCACAGAACTATTTCAGTCATTTCTAATGATTTGCCAGCAAGGAAAAGCCAAGGTGGAGCTGGCAAGCTTTATAGAGTTTTAAGCTGTAAAATGCAAAAGAGGAGAAAATCCATTGTGAGGAATTAGAAGGAAAAAGTTGGGGAGGACACCATTCAGAGACACATGATTTCCTGGGGCTGACAACCACAGCAGGCTGCTGGCTTTAATGCAGGCAGCTTACACTGGTGCTCTGACTCTGCTCTGCCTTATGCAGACAACTCCTGTGACAGTAATAAATTCCTGGAATAGCTGATGGAAGAACTGAACTGAAACCTGTCAGGTATCTTCTTCTTGAGCACCTGTAGTCCTCTCTCACATGTTATGCTCTTTACCAAGGGACAAAAACGTGATCCCAAATAAATGAGTTAATCATTTGGTGTATGTTTGCATGTGTGAATTTAACATTCCCAGATCAGTTCTTTTTATCAGCTGATAATTGCAATTCTTTCTGTTGTATGGGCTGTAATGCTTGCAGTATTGAAAAAGATTTTGTAAAAGTAATCTGGCTGAAGCAAAAGGTGAATTCTTATTGAAACAGGCTGTTGAAGGGCTGCATAAGTGTTCAAAAGCTTCTATTGCATGTATGGTGTTGGGCACAGGAAGAATCCCCAATCCAATTGTTTTCTCTCCGAAAAGGACAACAACAATTTGTTGTGCTGCTCATCAAAACTGAAATGTTTGAGAAAAAAATTATATGTGTGTGCAGATAGAGAGAGCAAGAAGTCAGCTGGGTCGAGAAGTGTACAGTTTGTTTAGCTTGCATTAACTTGCCCCTGTAATAAAGCTGGTGAGGGACAGGTGCATTGCAGGTTGCAGAGGTGCTTTGCTTCATGTACTTCTATAAAAAGTGTTCAAGCACAGAATTATTCATGGCTGCTGGACAGTAAAGCTGCTCAAACCCTTTCAAAATTAAACCTGGTGGTCAAAATAGCAATGTCTTAACCAGATCACTGAATTTCAAATAAAAATACAAGTGCTTCCTTTTGCTTTGGCTTGGATATATTTATGTCTAGTGCATCATAGCAATAGTAACTTAAAAGTAACTGCTTTTTTGTTGGGGAAGCAATGTGACTTTCCTTAAATATGGTTTTAACTATGAAATTTCATAGGCAAGCAGTGGCACTTGGCAACATTGTTTGATGTGCAGTGCTCAGTTTTGTTCAGAGGACTTATTTCTATTCTGTATCTCCTACTGAGGTATGCATATAAGCAGCCCTTTTGTGTGCCTTATTTCTCAATTAAATTCTACAAAATTGCTTTGCTATTTTGCCTGGAAAGATAAAGACATTCTCCAGCAGAAGATCTTAATTCAAATTATAAGATGTGTATTTCTGGCTTCCTTTTCAGTAATGTCTTATTCATTTTTCTTCATGTTAATGAGTTGCTTAGATCTACCTTTTGATGGAAAAATCTTAATGTGAAGAGAGAAATGTTGAACACTGCAGTAATTGTAGCCCTGGTCTCCTGAACTTGCTTCTCCCCTTCACATTTTGACCTTGTATCAATAGGTCACTGTTGTATTTGCATTTTGACAAATTTCTACTCTATTTTCACTCTGTACAAATGAATTGTCATAGCCATGAATGCTTTGCATAAATAGCTTATCATTTCATTAGACTCTGCTTTATAGCTGGCACTCTGGAGTGTCTGTGCTCTTCAGCCCTTCTGTTCACCAGGCACTAATCTGCTGGGCAGTGTGATTTGATCAATTATCAGATATGTTCTGCTCCTGGTTTACCTCAGCTTAACTGCATTCCCAGTTGTATTTTGTTTGGCTGTTAATTCTGTTCTCTTTTGTCTTTTTCCTTTTTTTTTTTCTTTCTTTCTTAATTTGTTTTGAAATATTTTTGAATTGCCTTATTCTTTGGTTAAATAGTGTCTGTATAGGAATTATTATGTGTGTGTACAGGTATTGATCATTAATTGTAGATGCTCAGGTTTGGGTGCTCTATGTCGACCAATAAACAGAGGATATTTGTGTTTCTGTGTACGCTGTTGGGTCTTTAAATAGTTTGGAACAGTAGTAGGAGGACTTTTGTGTACGAGCTCTTGCACAGGCGATGGTGACTGGAGTGTTGGAAGCTTGGGTGGGATGGGCAGAAGGGCAGGGTGGAGTTTCCCAGAATTGCTGGCCTTGGAAGGAAAGGCTCAGGGCTCTGCTGCCCTGAGTGAAGCCATGGGGTCACCACACCTGGGGCAGACTGATGCAAACCAACAGCAACCTGTGCCTTCCCAGACCCATAAACTGGAGCTGTGGGGAGCCTCAGATCCATCCACTTCTCTCCTGTTGGGTTTGAGTGGAGTGGTGGTGGTGATTAGCGCCTAATTCACACTCTTCTGTGCTTTATTGGAGCAGTTTCCTCAAACTTTTAATGCCTTTAAACCCCACTTCTTACCTTTTAAATCTCTGTAATTCTACATAGTGGATGATCAATGTTTCCATATTCTGAGCACGGTTTAGGTGGGCATGAAGATAATCCACCTGACTGAACTTGGAGCTGCTAAAGCAGAATTGTGCATTTTGGGGTTTTGCAAAGTAGTTCAAACAAACAAACAAACAAAAAGAACTCCACAGGGGAAAAACTATAACACAGATGTTTAGATGTAGCCAACCTTGGTGTTAAAATAGTCATGGCATAAAATAGCAGAGGGGGAAAAAGATCTTTAGTATCATCATTGCTGTGTTTGCAGCTGGTCCTGGAGCCCATGGGCTGAGTCAGACCTGAGACATTTCTTTCACTTTCTCTGTGGTGCAGGATGCCACAGTGACACATTTCGTTTTGCATTAAAACTTAAAATGAATTGTATTGATAAGCCATGCAAACTCTTTGTTTCTATGTTTTCAGGTTATTTAAATTTATCTCCTTAATGTACAGATTTTTTTTTCACCAGTATATCTTGACTGTCATATCAGTTCAAATTTAGAAACCAGTCTTCTTTTTAATTGATACTTTTCTTGCTTGATTTTTGAATTTTTTAAAAAAAATTCTAACAGTGTGTATGCAGCCCCTGAAACAAAGTTCAATCCAGTTCCTCTTCTTGTCCAAAAAAAAGGGAAATGAAACCTTTGAGCTCCTCCCATTCTTTTTCAGACCTGGAAAGGTTAGGGCTGAAACAGCAGGATGAAACTGCAAAAGAATTAAACCATGTCTCATTGCATCTAAGTGCTGTCTTTTTCAATCCCTAGTGGTACTCTTGGAAATGGTCAGACCCTGCATTTCATTTGTTTTAATTTAGAATCAGCACATTAAGCTCCCCTTTGATTTCTAGCTAGGAAGGTAGAAAACCCACTGGTGTCACTGTGCACTGCTCATCCTCCAAGACTCTCTCTGGTTTTGCCATCTTTCCCCCAGACCCTGAATTCTCTGGCTATTAGGGTGCAAATGAGGGAAATGAGAGAAAAGGCTCCTGCTGCCTGTGCTTTCACACTGGCATGAGAACATGCTGTAGGTGACAGAGGTGTCATACAAAGAACTTGAAAAAACAGCAGTGTAGTCTTGCACACCATGCTAAGCAGGAAAATTTTCCCACTTTTTACCAAGTGATGTAAAAGGAAATTAGAGTAAAAGGTTGTGTGTTTGAACAGCGGGAACCTACAAAAGGTTGGTGTCTGTTTTCTTCATTCTACTTGGAGAAACAATAGCAGCTAAATGGGATATAATTCACTAGTCTGATGCAGCATGTTAAGCTCATGAGCAAAAGAAAGCTCCAAGTCCTTTCTCTTTAAATTGCAGCTAGAACACATTAATATTAATTTTTTTCTCTGCCATCATTTTCATGCTTCAACCCTCCAGATGATAATTAAGACAATAGAAGATAAAATTTTGTGCTGTATAAAATTGCATTCAAGCCTTAACAAATAAGAGATTATTTTGTCCAGTAAACAAAACATAATCATCCTGGCACCCTTGCGAAGGAGAGCCTAAAATAGAAACTCTGCTTTTTATAGGTCATGTAAAATGTCATCATCTCTCTCATTATCTGTACTGTTTGGATGAAAAAGAACTGATTAATTTAAAAGAACATTGGCTTTTTTGCTAACAAGGTTATTTTCTCATTGATTGCTAGGAAGTCTAGTTCCTTTGCAAAGGGTTGCAAATGATGAGTAAATCAATTGTCAGCCTGTGTAGATGCATCTGCCATTTCTGTGCTGGCAGGGTGATGTGTACATGGTGTTTCTGCAGCAGCTGTGGATGCACCTTGTTTGGAATTTCTGTGTCTGAGCAGAGGTGCAAAGGCAGGACCAGGAGAGAATCAAATCATGAAAGGGGCACACTCCTTAAATATCTTTTAAAAGCTTAACTATCCAAACAGACTGTCACTTAAAAGGAAGACCAAACTCAAAGAAATGTAAAATTAGACCAATGAATTAATGCTTAGGCAAGCCATTTTTTTTTAAAAAGCAGGACGAAAGTGTGAAAAAACACCTGTCAGAGGTGGTGGGTTTACCAGGCCAGCTGGGCCAGCCTCACTCAGAAGCAGCAGCAGCAGAATTTATTTCTAGGAATCTGAAGGTCTCCCCATGGGGTTTATTGGCAGAGGAGTGTGAGCAGCCCAAAGCTGGGGACAGTAGTGCAGCTGCTGTCTGGAGAGACTTTGGAATTCTGAGTCCCCTGTGTGAGCTGTTTATCTGTGGCTCCTGGATGCCTTTGTGCATGATACTCTATTCTTTATTCAAAATTCTTTATTTAAAAAACAACCTGCCTTCCAAAGCTGCTCCTTTGTTCATCTGCCCTGGTTCAGACTCTAAAAGTGAGGCAGTGGGACTGTGTTCAAGCAGGAACAGTGCATTTTTCTGGAATGCTCCTTTGATAAATAGCTATTCCTTTTGCATGCTGCTTGTCTGACACCGTTTCTTGCCAAGCTTGAAGGTTCTGACCAAAAGTCCTTTTTAAGTCAGCAGAAAAAAATCCTGATGATTTAAAGACTGGAGGTAGAGCTTTCTGAAATCCCAGAGTAGCATAAAAGCAGAAACCACAGTGACAGTCACTCAGCAGAAATGCAAAGCTCATTCTGTGCTCCCTTGCATCTTCTGCTGGATCAGTTTAGACCTCTACAACTTGTTTTTCCCCTCCAGTAGCAGAGGGAGTGTAGGAGGCTTTGGTGTACCTGTGTTGCTTAAAAACTCTCTCAGCTTTGCAGAACTTCCAGAGCTTTGACTGTGCACTCCCAAAAGTGAGAGAAGCATAAAATTAATTCAAGGTTAAACTGATGAGAGCGTTCCATTTCAGAGTCAGTGTTAAGGATCTCCATCCAAGTACATTTGATTAAATGAGGATGAAAAATGTTTGTTTGCAAACCAACAAGAAGGTACAAGAAGAGCTCTCCAAAATTAAAGAATAAAAACTTAAGGAGGAATAATTGGTATTTAGACAATTAACTCTGATTTTTATTGTTTTCTATTGCCTCTCTTGTAGTCTTTAGCTGGATCATCAGAAGGCTTATCAAAATAATAAAAAATAAAGTGGCTGTTGGTTTTAATGGCAATGACAGTAAAGCTGCTGCTTGAGCATGCAGATTTCATGGCAGAATTGCAAATTGGTTAAACCATGTGAGTCTGGAGAGCCAGAAGTTACTGGTAAAAATGGGAATAAAGCGTGGTCAGGTCTACTTGTCTTGTAAAATGAGAAAAATCCCATGATGCCAAAGCCAGCAGCAAAGCCTGATTAAACATTTGATTCTACTTTTTCTGTTAGTCCTTCACAAAAGGTGTTAATTGTGGAGATACAGGAAAGCCACCAAAACTCCTGATGGAAAGAGTAATGTAATGGGAATGAAACCAGTGTTTCTTTCCACTTGGAATTCTGAGAAACTGTTTTTTTGTCCACTTCCGGTCTTGTATTTTCCAGTTAATTGTTTTTAGTGCCAGATGCCTGCAGCTAAGTAGATGTGCTTGTGTAAGGGAGGCCCCACTTGCCAAAAAAAGTCTGTATTTCCATTTCTACAGAACCAGAATCTGTGAAACTCCATTCTGGAGGTACCATTTTTGTATCTTCAGAACTGGACTGGTAGTATGATGAATTTTTTTTTTTTGTTTGCAGTGGGAAGATCAAGCCTGGCTGTTGGTAGCCTTCATAAACCCCCTCTTTTTTTAGATGGTGTGCTAATTTTTATTCCTGCAGTGTGCATTGTCGAAAGATTGTAAGAAAGGGAAAGAAAAGAAAGATATGGGCAGAAGGGCTGGGTTGAGTGAGCTTGGACCCTTAGGAGCTGTGCTGGGGTCAGGGCAGCCTGGCAGGGGAAGGATCTGAGCAGGCACCATCAGAGCTGGGTCTGAGTCCTGCAGAAATGTCACATTCCTGAGGAATGTCTCCATCCTGACAAATGCCACTTTGGGATCAAAAGCGTTGCCCAGGAAATGTCTAACCATACACACGAGCTGAGTGTTTCTCTCTTTATTCCAATATTCTCTTTTCATCAAAAGTGACCTTTTTATTCTGCTGCAGAACTGCTCTGCTTTATATCTAAAGAAGCAAGTTGTATGTGGTTTCTTTGTAATTAAAATTCTTATCCCCAAAAACATGTTTTCCATTAAAATTCCTGCACTAATAAGTCTAAATCTTGTAACTATTGTCTCTGGAAATATACATTTTGCTATATGCTGCATATAAACATTTATTTCCTGCTCGAGAAAATGTGGGTTTTACCATCTGTAATATTCATATTTGTTTCTTGTAGGCAAAAGTTGGGGTGACAGAAACATGATACAGGCACTCCTAAACTCATTAAGAGAAAAAGACCTTGTGACCAGGGCAAAGATGTTTGTTACAGACCCTAGCAAGCTTTTTCATGTGCCTTTTAATTTTTTATTGCCAAACTTGCTTTATATGAAGGATTATATTTATGTTAGAGACCAACACTTTACAGGTTATTTGATTTTTCATTTTAAATGTGAGTTTTTCAGTATTTTAGCTGTTGCCTTTGACCAGACTTTAACCTGAAGGTTACAGAAGGGAAGATTTGCTCTGTGTGATTGAGACAGTCTCAAGAATCAGAGCATTTTTGCTTCACATGACTTCATGTGCAATAGTTAACAGCAACATTGCCCTGATTCACTTCTCACTTTTACTTTTGAGTTTTGCCAATAAGATGTAGTGGTACTTTATTAAAACCCATCACTGACTGCCTTGGTTCTTGCTTGTTCCATCCAACTCCTTCATTCTGTCAGTGCTGTAAGATCTGATTTTCGAATTTCAGTTCCATTTCCTGCACAAAAGGGAGGCCCACAATGCTGTGTATTGAATTGCTTTCACAGCAGAGTAGCCCTGTTAACACTTCTCTTTAACCAGAAAGGTTTTCTCAACTTGCCCAAGCTCTTGGTCACCTGAGCAATTCAAAAGATTCAGCTCATTGCCTCATTTTGCTCTGAACTCTTAAATTGCTGTTGGCTCCCCCATTCTTCCAGATCCTTTACCTGCCTATTCAACCCGCTCTTCCTAAATCACATTTCCAAGTAATAGCTCAGGACATTAGAGAACTAGCTTGAATCAATTTCTCTTTAATCTTGATTTTTCAAGAAAAACATTCAATGTTGATGTAACATTTTCCAGGGATGGAGAATATCCTCCAACCCTCAGAAAACACTTCCAGTGGTACAATAAAAATAAAACAAAAATGTTTGCAGTTAAAATAATTAAGCAGAGCTAGTCCAGTTGCTTAGATCTTGTTTTCCTTTTGTCTACAATATGAAACTGAAGAAAGCTGCAGTCACTTTCCCTGTAAGTCAGGTTTGTTTTTAAACCAGAGTGACCTCCTTACTCAATTTTTGTGGCTTTTTGGGCCTCTTGTAAAATGGGCTTCAACAGCTCCCAACTGTTATACACGTTTTTCTATTTAAATGTTTTTTCCCAACAGATTTAACTCATAATTACATTCAGCTTTGAGAGCCTGATTTTGTAAATCACACAGCATTGTTGCCTGTGTGCTTCCTTTCTGTACTGTATGTTAGTGGTTTGGCATCTTTTCTATATGTACAAAAATGTGTAATTATATTTTAAAAAGAAAAAAAAAAGAGGTCCATCAGAGGTTAAGCTGAGTTGTGCTCTTTGAAAATAATATAGAAAGAGCAGGACCTTTACTTGCTAAGGTTAGACCACAGCAAATCTTGTCTCTGGTTTTATTTGTTTCATGGCAAATTTTGGTTCTGGGAAATTTCTTGGGCAAGTTGGAAGATTAACCTGTAGCACTCTGTAAATAGATATATTGCAGATGAAAAAAATGATTTATTTTTCTTCGGTCAGACACTGCTGCACCTGACTGTGTATCATCCAACCACACTGGAGAAGGGGCAAAAGCAGCTGGAACGTGCTTCGGACAGATCTCCTTCCTTTGGACCCATGATTTTCAGCTGCCTTCTTCCAGGAGGCCAATATTTTGTTTGTGATAGAGATACTTGTGAGAGGAAAAAAAAGAATTTGAAAAATAGCATGAAAATTATAGTGTTCTGACAATATCTTCACTTAGTGTGTGTTTATAGCCTGACAATCACAGGTTGCCAGCATTAGATTTTATGTATTCTGCTCCTCTGGAAATTAGGCTGTTAATATTGATGTGTGTCCTGGAGCCTGGGAGGCCAGAGGGAAAAACCATAACACTGTGATCAAAATTCAGAGTTGACCTGCCTGGGCTGTGGGGATTCGTCCCTCCAGCAACCAAGGACCAACAAGAATGACTGCTCAAGAAATTTGAGGTCAAATTTTAAAAAAAAGCTCCAAAAAAACCCCACCATCCAAAAATTACAGAGAAAAGCAAGTCAAAAAATCAAAGAATATGAAGAGCTATTGAGAACTCCCCAATTCTGGCATATGTGTGGCACTTTTTTCCCATTCTGGAAGAACCAAATGCTGTATTTAGGGAATGGGTTTCAGATTTTGCAAATATTTTCCTAGTGCCATTCTAGAAAATGAGTTTCCTGGCATATTGTTATGGGGGGCTTGTTCTGCTAAAGCATTGTAATGCCGTCTGTTCCTCAAGCTGATTTGGCTTTTACAGCTCAAATATTATATCCTACTTTTAGAACATATGGCAGCTCCTTTTAGGAGACGTAGAGAGATGTGCATCTCATTTCCAGAAACGGGTCTTTTCCTTGGAGTGAATTCTGCAAGTGCTTTTCATCTTGATTTTCCCCATTCTTATTATTTTAGCTAGACTTTCTCCTTCACCTTCTGCCCTACTTCTGCTGCTCCCTGAATCCCAGAAAAGGCAGAGCTTGCTGGCATCTTCAGAGGGAAGGGACAGGAGCAATGCTCCCTTACCCAGGTGGCTTCACCCAGGGCAATGTGGTGACGAGGGCCGTTGTTCGGTGACGAGGGCCGTTGTGCAGTGACGAGGGCCCTTGTGCGGTGACGAGGGCCCTTGTGCGGTGACGGGGGCCGTTGTGTGGTGACGGGGCCGTTGTGTGGTGATGAGGGCCATTGTGTGGTGACGAGGTCTGTTGTGTGGTGATGAGGGCCGTTGTGTGGTGACAGGGGCTGTTGTGTGGTGACGGGGGCCGTTGCGTGGTGACGAGGTCCGTTGTGTGGTGATGGGGGCCGTTGCGTGGTGACGAGGGCGGCTGTGTGGTGACGGGGGCCCTTGTTTGGTGACGAGGACTGTTGTGTGGTGACAAGGGCTGTTGTGTGGCTTCCAGGCGGGCTGTGCTTTCCTGGGAAGCCATTCCTGGGCTGCTCACGTAGCTCAGTCTGTGTTCATTGATGGAAATGCTCAGAGCAGACTCCACAGAATCCTTCAGAGGCTGTATCCCGTGGCACTCTCTTACAGTGACTTCATTCTGCATTCACTTCAGTTCTTCTGGAGGAGGGTTTTTCTCTTACTACTTTTTTTTTTGTGTTTTTTTTTTAAAGCCTACGTGGCATCATCAGCGTTTCTTGCCCCTGTGGATTGGCTTCATGCTGCTCCTTGCTGGAGCACAGAGTGCAGGGTGCCCCAGCACAGCAGGGCCTTTGTGTGCAAGGCACAATGCCTTGCTCAGAGCAGCCTCTGCATTCACCTCTGGCTCTGCCTGGCTGGAAAGCTCTGCAGAGCTGAGGCTTTGCCCTGGGCACTTGGTTTGAGGGCACTGCCAAGCAGAGGCATTTATGGACGTAGCTTTAATGTTACAGCTTGGTTGTCAGCCAGTTAACTCAGGGTCAACGCTGATCTGGCCACAGAACTGGATGAAGTATCTAGCATGATACTAATCCAAGCTTCATTGGAAACAAGACCAGAGGATGTTGCATCACTTTGTTCTTTGTCCACACACCTCCTGCGCTTTGTTGTGAAAGCACAACCAAGTTTGTGTATGTGGCTGTCAATCTATACTTTTATCTTGGAGATTTTTCATTTCAGTAGGAAAATGTTCTGCATTTGCCCTCCCAGTGGGTTCCTTCTCTCACTTTAGCTCACCTTGCTTCTCTACTGTCATTCCGAGACACCACCTGACAGTCTCAATTTCCTTGTCTGTGGGTTCTTAAAAGTGAATAAGGACAACAAAGCTGAAGCCAGAGCAGGGAGCTTGTAGCATTTCTTGAAAATGGCATAGGGGAAGAAAAGAGGTCTCCTGTGAGTCAATAACAGAGTAGGAGTGGTTGATCTCCAGCTTTTAGTTAGTTGGGTTCATGATTATCTACAGCTACAAAGCACTGGGGCAGGCTCCACATCTGCCAGCACCCATCTGGATGAGGCAAATCGTGTTTCATGTTTTGTGCCTGGCCAGTTCAAATGTGTTTTAGAGATGTCCAAGGCCCACAGTCATCAATACTGCTGCCCTTGCTTTTCCCTCTTCTATTCATCACATGCTCTTGTTTCTTGAGCACCATGTTCTATTGTATTTTTGCCTCAGGTGTATTATATTTTCTGCTCCTTAGGCTTACCTGGGGCAGGTATGGTTGCCACTTTCTCTGGAGAAATGTCATCATTTATCTAACTTTATTTATCATATCTATCAATAGCTATTTATATTAATATTTTTCAGTATCTATCATTATTTATCATGATGTTATGGTCTCTATATGGACACAAATGATATCACATGATTTAAGAAGAGGAGCAGAACTTAAACCTCAGTATTTTGAGAAAGAGAATAATAAAACAGATCCTTCTTGAGGTAGAAAGATCTGATTTGTCTGTCCATGGCAGAGCAGGCTCCCCTTCTTGGGATGCAGTCCTGGCTGTGTGGCCTTCCTGTCTCCCAGGTCAGGATTGTCCTGGGCTGCAAAAATGTCAGAGGGTGAAGGAATTTTCTTCTCCAGGAGCCTCAAGAAATTCAGGGCTGAAACTTTGTGGGCACCAGAAGCTTGAAGGGCCAAAAAGGGAGAGAGGCTGGGCTTGCTGCTGCATTTCCAATCATTGCTGATCTGGACTTAGTTGAGAGCAACAGAAGTGTGTTTGTCACAAATGTTCAAAATTTTCAGGCCTGGTGTATAAATAATGATATTTTTTTCTTCTCAACCTCAATGCCTGAGCTCTGTGGCTTTTTCTGGCCCTTTTCAGCTGAAAGGCTATTTGTTTAAATTTAGTGAAGAAATATGAATCTCTATTAATGCACAGAAAATAAGGTGGGGCAGCCTGTGAATACAGTAGATGAGGTGACATGCTCTTAGAAGAGTTTTACCAGGGATTTATGATGTGTGAAGTGCATTTCTGCAGCAGCAAATGTTGAATTACCACCTCAGTGCTGGTTCATTCACCCATGCAGATTGAGAGTGATACCAAAGGTACCATGCCAAGAAGGCTCTTGCCTGCTCCTGATTCTGGACATGACCTGAAAGTTCTGAGTGTGAATACATCTCCTTCAGGTTCACAGCTTACACCTAAAATAACATTTTAAGAAGTTCTCTCAGTAATAAAGTAAGTTATTCATACTCCAGACAGGAATTACTGGCTGCACTGAAGTGCTCAGTGCTGATTCAGCAGCCAGGCTGCTCCATCCAAGTGGGGTTTTATTGCTGGGCAGGTAGCTCATCCTGGAGCTTTGTGCAATTCCTTATGCCATAACCCTCCAGCTTATCTTCATTTCCTTCCACTGGAAGTCTTTTGCAATGGATGAGGCTTTGTTGTTTGGAGAAGATTCTAAAGCATAAAAATTGGGAAGTATTTTATGTTTTACTTCAGGAGGTAGGCAAAGGGTGAACAGTCATTTTGCTTTTGTTGTGGTGTGGAGTTGTTAGAATAATCTGGCAACATCTGGGCTCTGATCTGAGCAGTTCATCTGACTGCAGTCTGGCTTTAGGAGGCTGGTACAAATTCAAGTAATATATTGGCTGGTCCTGGGTGCAGCATTTCCGGCAAAGATCCAGTCTGCATCCTCAAGCAATTCTTTTATCACCAGAGACTGTCCACATTGGAATGGGAGCAATCGCTGACAATAACAGATGAGGTTATTGAAGTGTTTATAGGGAGCATTTAAACATCTGGACTTTATGGTAGTAGAATTGGTACCCAGCAATAAAAGTTCATTGGTGTTTTTGTTTGTTTTTTTTTAGAGGAAAAGAAGATGAGAAAATGGAATTGGGATCAAATTAGGTGTTTGCTGAGCCATGTTAATTGTTAATCTGAACTCCCATGGCAATGTTTAAATATCATTTTAGAACACTGAACCATAAAAGGTTTTAAAGTTTGCTTGTGTTAGGAAAATGTAGTAGCAATTAATTTACCAACATGTTATGTGTTTACAAGGTACCTTCATTTCATGGGTGGCTGGAAGACAGAACATGCTTAGATTGTATTGAGTTTAAGAAGCCACATGAATTCTTAAGGCTTTTAAATGGCTTTTCTCTTCATGGTCTTATTTGAACTCTGGCCAACCATGATGAATGTCTTCTTGTGTCTTTGACCTCACAAGAGACATGAAATAACAAATGTAGGTACTGCACTTTATTTACTTATTTACTTAGTAGTTAAAACAGGAAAGCAAACAAAACCATGATGTATTTCACCTCTCCTCCCCAGCACCCCCTTGACAAATGGCTGTTGAAACTGTGCTAAACTGTGACCTTAAAGCCACAGGCGTAATGAAACTGTGATCTGGCAGATGTGACAGACTCATCTTACATAAATCACTCTCTTTTGTCACTGCTGGCATATGGCCAATGAATCTTCTAATTATTGAATGGCTTTTATAGCCCCATTATTTATAATCACTTTTGGACAGCAGCTGGAAGACAAGGATGGGGCAGGATGAAACGATATAACACAAACTATTCTCATTTCCATAACAACTGCTGGGATTAGGAATATTTGATGATGATGATGTGGCTATCAGTGCAGTCTTGTTAAATGATAAAAATCTACTCAACCTTCTACAATGGGCTGCTGCCTCCTGGACCTTACAGTGAAAATTATTCTATTAATTTGCCCAGAAATAGAATATTAATCTCTCCAAGCATTAACAGGATATATATGTGAGTATCAGGGCCACCTTTGCAACAGGACTTGAGGAAAATTGATGGCAAGTATTAGTAGGAGACCGTGGTGATGCCCTGACATTGCTGTTGGAAAAGTTTTAAGATCTGTCTCCTGTTTCTCAGGAGTCCTGTCTACACCCCACTTTATAGTATGGATTTAACAACAGATTGAAAAGTTGTCTTGAGTTGCATTATTAATATTTTAACATTTTCTTTAAAAATAGGCTGTTGTTTTCAAGGGATTAATAGGTTTATAACCAGCTTAGTTAACACACTTCCTATCTAAGGGGAACTATTTTGGCCCAATTATAGATGAGTTTGTGTTGAGTACCTTCTGCTGGGCAGAGCAGGAGCACAAGTGAAGTCCCCCAGCCTGCAGCGCCAATCATCTGACATTGCAAGTCCACTTGCTGCTCTAGAAGACACCAGCTGCAAGTTCTCTGCTCATGCCTCTAAACGAGTAGGGTTTGGATTTTTTTGTTTGGCTTGGTTTTTGTAGGGTTTTTTCCCCCCCTTATCTGCAGTTCTATGCTTTGTAGCACAGAAATAAAACCCTGCCAACCATGATAATTTATTAGTTAAATACCTTCAGATAGAGCTCCTCAGATGATAAACAGTATGTTGCAGTCAGGGGTTTATACTGCAAATCCAACATGTGCAATCTTTGTGTCTTTAAAAAATTGAATCCTTCCCTCTCAATGTAGACATCAGGGTGGTGAGAGTCAGTCTTAATCCAGATGACTCTATTGCACTTTTATCCCTTCAGTGAAGCCTTTAACCTTTCATTGCTTCATGGCCCTGTTGTTTTGAAATGGTCTTTGTCTGACCACAGAGAATCCCCCTGCTAAAGACACCTTTAAACAGAGATCCCAATAGGAGAAGGGGGATTCTGCTGCAATTCAGGCATGGAAAATAGATTTTTTCTAGTTCAGATGCTATCAGTCACTGTGAGTGTAGCAATTGGTTGCCTTCCTAAAGAAGGGTAAAGCAAAAAAATATATACTGGTGTAATCTGCTTAGAGGAGTGTAATATAGGTCAGGGACCAGTGTGTCCCAGGCCTGACCCTGACCCATCTTTGCATGAGCATCTATAGGCTCTGTCAGAGTGTGGCTGTTGATCAGGATTATCTGGGACCATCTCGAGCAGAAATGGGATCAAACAGCTGCAGTAATTAATAGAAACATAAACTCTCAAATGATAGTTTCCGAAGCACGAGTTTAAAATACATCTTCAGCAAACACATATTGCACAGAGCTGGCAGGGACTATCCACCAGCTGGCAGGAAGGTGCTGGCAGCCCCACGATGTTCACACTCAGCTTTTTCTGGGGAAAAAATTCAGATTGTGCTTGGTCATTTCTGCAGTCTGCCTTCCCTACTGGAGGGCAGTGGGGCAGGAGGCTCCCAGCCCCAGGTCTGTGCTGCTGCTGGGAGACCCCTCCAAGAAGTGATGTTCTCACACAGCACAGTCAGTGTTAGATGATCCCACATGCAGCTTTCTTCCTGCAGAAGCTGGGAATTTTAGCACCAAGTGTCAGAGCACAGTTCAAAGCAAAGCTTCCCTGGGGACTTTATATCAGGTAACTGTTGGAGGACAAATGTGTGACAGAATTGTGGGTTTGGAAGCAATGTGTTTAGAAACAGTCAATATTTTTCATTAATCACAAACCCATCTAAGTTACGCATTGAGCTACAAAAACCGGACAGTTCATTCTTTCTCAGAAAACCATATGTCAGTAAATTTTTTTTTTTTTTTTTGCTATGGGAGATGTTTCCCCCTTGGGTTTCTTTTTGCTGCTGAAATGATGTTACCATGTAATGGTTGAGGAGGGTGATAGACATACTTTACAGTATAACAATTAAGAAGAATAGATTAAACCAGCCATTTTGCTCTGTGTTTCATTCAAAGGAATCAGATAATAAGATGGAAGTATCTCAGAATTGGAGTAGTACTGTGAGGAGTGAAGCAGTGAAAAGTTGGTTCTCTGACTGTACCTTCACATTAAAAAAGGGCTTTGATTCTGTTCAGCAGAAAAAAAAGGGAAACTAAGGGAAACTCTTGCAGCAGCACCAAAAAAAAACTTTTAACGTCTTACTTGTGAACTATAAATTTTGGTGAGATTTAAATTTTTTGTGTGTGTTTGATGATCTAAGCCACATGTATCAGTCTAATTTTCATTACAGAAATAACAAGGTGATTTTTTTTATTTTTCTGTGTGCAAATAAACAAATTGCAACATATCCTGACCAGCACAAAGGAAGAATAGAGCACTGGGTCATCAGACCTGTATCCTCTGCTTTGGAAACTGCTCTTCCTGGGTAGCATCTCCTGTCCCTCCACTATTATCACTATTGGATCGTTTTACATCCTTTTAGTGGAGAAGAAAAGAAAGAATCTCAAAAGAGTAAATGTAAAATCAGGTCTCCATGAAGCAGGGGAGTATTTTGAAGGCCAATATATACTTCTGGTTGACACAGCTCTTCTCTAAAGAAGTATTTTCTTGAGCACAATGACATGGATTACAATTTTAGAAAGGGGAGGATTTTTGCATAAAATGAGGTGGTTCTGGGCGCCTGCCCATCTTTTGGTGGCTGGTGCATGGACAGAAGCAATCAAAGGGGAGGCTTGGTCTCAGAGGGAGTTTGCACAAGGCAGCGATGCCCCCAAGGAGCAGAATGAATTTTGCTGCTAAGATTTGCACAGGGAGGTTGCTGAAATGTCACTGGCATATTTTTCAGGTTCTCAAGGATTATGGGTGTATACATTTTGAACTAAGGGCACAGCAGAGTTTATAAATTTGTGTGCAGGACTAGAACCTCCTAAACAAAGCCAGCATCGAGCCTGTGCCGTCTCAGCTCGGGAGATTTGTGGAAGAGATCGGAGTAGAGAGAAGCATTTCAAATGGTAAAAAATCCAACATGTTCCATTCTGGATCCCTTTGGCAGCTTCCCACATAGAGTTAGTTTCTGTGTCAGCTCATTTTCTTGTGCTCTGCAGTGGAGGGAGTTCCTGAACCTGCCTGTGCCCACAGCTTGTGGCCTCAGTGACTGCTGAGCTGAGATCATCAGAGCTGCAAGAAGCCTTCATTTCTGTCAAGACTTTCCTGGAATTTAGGAACAGGAAGCTTTTTGGGGGCTGGGTTTCTTTTTGCCTCTTTTTTTTTTTTCTTCTTCTTCTTTTTCCTTCTCTTCTAAAATAAAAATGTAATAGAAATAAGCATCACTCTGAGTCCCCAGAGGGGACACTTATGTGAGTGTAAGTGTTGCTACAGCCCCTGTTTTTGCAAGTGCCTTTTTAACTAGTGCTTCAGTGACTCAGCTGGGAAATCCCAGCTCCTGCATAAACCAAATAACCAAACTTTCCAGCAGGGCCATAATAGACTGAGATGCTGGATGGAATGGGCACAGAGGGAAGCTAAAAGCAGGATATCATCATTAAATTGCATATATTCTGTGGTCAAACAAGGCCTAGCTCAGCAGAGATTTTTCACCTCAAGACATTATTGTTACATAAATCATTGAATCAGGCATCACACAGTATTTTGGAAGAAAGTTTACTTATGTGATACATGCAGTTCTGTGCATTAATTTCTTCCCTGGAATAAGCCTTTGCATTATGCCCAAACAGTTTGTCATATTTGTCCTCTTTTGTTATGAAAATCTACCTTGCCTTTCTCTTGTGCAAAGAAATATATGGACTGTTTAGTTAAAAGATAAAGAACTACTTTATTATTTCAGCAGAGGCTCTTTTTCGTGCCCAGTTTCCCTGTGGAGTCAAACAACGTGGTATGAAATCAAACATCTGGAGTTTGGGAAGTCCCCTCTGACATTGAAAAACTGTAGCCCACCCTACAAAAGGTCTACCAAACCCTCCAAGTGCCTCCTGGGTGGGAAACAAAGTTTATGGTGCAATAACTGGAGACCATTTGTTAGAAAATGGTTCGCTCTGGGATAATGATAATTCGCTTTGGGAGTAAGAGGTGTTGCTGGTGCTGCTCAGGAAAGTGTTTTGAGCCAATTATATCTCCCATAATTTCAGTTTTGTTGTTTCATTTCTGCAATGAGCATCTTGGTCTTTAAAAATTTCCTTTTGTTAATAGCTGGGCCTGCTGCCTGAGCCTTCTTTTCTTCAATAAGAGATTTAATTAAAAGAAAAAGCTGTCAGGAAGATCTAAATACAAGTCACAAAATTATTTTTAAAATTTGACATAGTACTTCAGACTGTGGGCTTTTTTTGTGTTTAGTTTTGTTTTTAAACCAGCATTTCTGGTAAAATGTTGCAGGGCTGCAGTGGTTTTATCCTGCCCACAGTCTGCACTCTTTCTTATTTCACCATTTGCCTGGTGCTGCTTCTGCCTCCCAGACCCAGTGTTCGACTGCACTCCATTGCAGTATTATTATTTTTGATTTTCTCTGCAGTGATTCCTAGAGGCTCCAGCCAGGAATCTACAACTGTGAGGCTGCATTCAGTGTCCAGATGTATTGACAGGATCTCTGTGTTTCATATTGACAATCAAAAAAATCATAATGCGAATGATAAAAGACTGAAAACAGCTGCAGTGGTTCAGCCCAAGGTCCATGTAGTCCAGCATTTTGGCTCCAGCTGGGGCCATAAATAAGATGCCTGGCAGAGGGCAGGAAAACAGCAAGATACTTGATATTCCCCCACTTTCCTGGATCTCCCAACCAGTAGCAATTAATGTTAAGCCCAAGGGATTTCCTTTTCCCTCTTCTTTTCAAAGCCATGTTGGATTGAGCAACCTGGCTGATTGGAAGACGTCCCTGCCCTCTGCAGGGGCATGGGAACAAGGTGATCTTTAAGGTCCTTCCAACCCAAACCATTCTGTGATTCTGCAGCCCCCAATGGGTCTGTCCTACAACTGCTTTTCCATCTCCCCTTGAATCCCCTGAATCAGCTCCTTGCCCCTGCAGTGCTCTCCAGGGAGAGTGCACAGCCTGGGACTCTTGTCTGTGATGATTCTGAACCAGGATCCTGCTTGGTTTACCTTGCTGTCTCCCAGTGCTGGTGTTGGGAGAGGCAAGCAGTGCCCAGTCCCGGGTGGCCTCAGGTCATGTGGAGGCTGATGTCCACCACAAGCTGCAGCATCCCTCTCTTAGTCCTTGTGTGGCAGCTGCCCCAGGCTTTGATCATCCTGGTTGCATTTCTCAGAAGATTTTCCAATGTTTTTTTCCTTTTCATTTTAGAACAGAAGAGTTTCAATCCCTGTTTTTGCTCTTCAGTCAGATTAATGTCAGTGTTATTCCAAACTTGGAAATATTTTTGGGAAAAGACTTCATTAGGTTTCTGTAGTTCATATGTTCTGCTGCAAAAAAGGGTTTAGTATTCAGCAACTGGCAATGTTCATTAACAGCTACATTTCCTTTCTTATTTTTCTTTTTTTTTTTTAATGTTCTTTTTGTTGTTGTTGTTTTCAACTTGTTTGTCTTCTTTCATGCTTCTGAAGGTGTTCAAACCTGAACAGGCAAATAAACAGATTTAGGCGAAAAGCATTGGATATTGGGGTTTTGTTTTTAAGGACTTTGGGCGCTGTTAACTTGTTAAATCAATACTTTTCCAATTCCTACTGTGTGTTGGGATGGATATCAGTGGAAAGTATAGCACTTGTTTAATTTTTTTGCCATGTTCAGCTTTATTAGTAGCTCCAATGGGAGCAGCTTTTGCCTCCTGTCTCTCCATCCCACTCACCCTCCAGAGACTTGCAAAAGCAATACCTTTATTATTTTTCTTCTTTTTCCTGTCATCTGTCTGTCTCCATTTGCTCAGACAAATAAGCGATAAACAGGAATGATGATCTGTTAAACACCACAGGAAGAATGTGGCATTATGAGACAAGAGAGACCTCTTGTTTACAGCAAGTTATTTTTGGTAATTAGCCATTTGTAGAGGAAGATGAGCCTCTGCTCATAAAGTCAGCATGCCATAATTTAGGGGGCTCTGAATGAAAATCTACCATTTGCCTCAATTGGGAATGGTAATTGTGTGCATTTAGAAATGAATAAATGGCTGTTGCATTTAGAAATAAATAAATAATGGATTTTTTTCCTTGCAGGGAGCAGACTGAACAAGGATCTGAGGCATTATCTCAACCAGAGGTTTCAGAAGGGGTCACCAGACCACGACCTGCAGCAGACCATCCGAGACAACCTTTATCGCCACGCTGTGCCTTGTAAGTTGCCACCCTTTTTTTTAAAGTTTTTCTAAGCCTTCTGATGTTTATATTCTTGTACTTTCTCACATGTTTTATGTAAATAACTCATTGTTTTGCATTCTTTTATGGAGGAGGAGAAATCTGATGGACTGTTGGTTTGCCCAGTGTCATTGGAGAGGTGGCACTGTCACCCTCCATTCCACTGTGACTTTTGGAGATCTATAAATGTTGGAGTCAGAAATGAAAAGTGCTGTTTTTACCTTGGGAGAGCTGCGTGTGCTCGTTTTGTTATTTTGTGTCCTACAGTGACAGGAAGTGACAAACCTTGCCCAGCTGCACTCCCTGGGGCAGAATATTGTGGGAGTCTTTAAAATCAGAGGGTTTTGGGAAAGCTGCAGAAGGCAGGCCTCAGAGACAGCAGAACTGTGATTAGAGCTAAGCAGTAGCCATGAGATTGGTCAGCAGAAAAATTATGTAAGAAGTAGAAAAGCAAGGACAAATAGAATAATGGTTTGTGTATTAACACTTGTCTAGAATAACTCCCTGAGCCGCAGAAAAGTCTATCTAGTGAGATATTAGGAAGTTTGAAGCTTAATAATGGAGCTCTGTGCATTGTGTTTTAAGGCTTACAAGCAGGCATTGTATTTGAATTAAGCAAGCATTGTTTTAACCAAAGGTACGTGTGCTTATAGTGGTTGGATAGAACTACTGTCAGTGTGCTTTTGCTTTGTGTGATTGGTCAAAAAACTTATAAAGTAAGTTGTAACATGAAGTTCTGTGTCTGCTGCCTGGGATGTGAGCTGCTGGCATCTTCCCATTGTCATAACCACGCAATGAGACTGATGCTGGAAAATAAAACAGCTCAAGGCACGTTCCTCAGCAATCCCATCCCGTTAGTGATTTGTACAGAGCCCCCGACCGGCAATAGAATTCCATCTTCATTTTTGGGGCAGCCTTCCTGTGGGGGAGAGTGTTTGCAGTTTGGGCAGGCTTCCATGTGTGACAGCAGATAGGGTTGAAAAGGAAAATGATTCATCTCTGAATGAGGCTTTTTTGATTACCTTTTTGGAGCACTTGATGGTGTGGTGCAAGCCTTGTGATGCCTGCTTTGGAGAAAAGCCCTAAAAAAAACTGCCATGAAGTGATTGCTTGGCTTAGAAAGAGTCTATATTAATATCAGAATGGTGAATGTTGCTTATTGGTTTAAAACCTATGAATATAAAACAGGCTTCTATTTTTATTTGCTGAGCAGAATTTTATTTCTGATGCTTGTTTAACTTGTAGAACTGAACAGCATTTTATGGCTGGGTGCCATTGTTGAAGGCCTCTGCCACTGTTGGAAGGTCATCCTTGATTTATGTAGGAAATAAGGAACAAGAGATAGTAAAGCTGAGAAAGAAATGCTCATTTTCACTAAAAAAAAAAAAAAACCAACCAAAAAAACCCCACCCAATATGCAACAACAAAACTTAAAACAAAAAAACAAAACAAAACAAATGAAACAAAAAACCAACGAAAAAACAGACCAAAAAACCCAAACAAACAAAAACAAAAAAACCCCCAACAAACCAATTGAAAAAAAAGACCAAAAAAAAAACCAGAAGAAAAACTAAGAACTCTGGATCATGGTAATCCTTAGAAGGTCAGAATAATTACTAAAATGAGATTGTCCTTGGCATTTTGGGAAGACGTAGAAAGAGTGGAGAGTGGTCCTACTTTGTTACACCTCTGTTTGACATTCTCCAGGTGGCAGGGGACACTCTTCTAAGGAAGAGCTTTTTTTGCTTAATTTAGCTGAGCTGTGGAAATCATGATATGCCCTTTAGATCAGGCTGGAATAAGTAAACATCCCAGTTATAGGATACTGAGATAAGCAGCAAAATAATTTGAAGATTTCTATCTCGTTGTGAATCAGAGATTGTTTATCCTGGTAGACTTATATAAATATTGAATAATTATGTTGCAATTCAAAAATCAGTATTTGCCAACAAATATCACATAGTGGTACACACAGTAGTAGTCATTTTCAGTCTAAGTGTTGCATGCAGGAGGGCTGTGTAAGACCAGTTAAAATTGAGTGGTAACACTGACAAATGTTGATTCTTCAAATGGCAGATGCTGTTATAACACCATGGAGTTTATGCTCATTTTATCAGTGAAAAGCACGAAACAAATTATGTTTAAACAACATAAAAGGACATAAAGAATAAATATGGGTTACTGTTTACTATTGAACACTTCCATTTTCCATTCTGTCAACGTGAAATATGATTATTTTTCAATCACCTAACTTGGCAGGCTGCAGATTTTGGGGCATACTGCAAAAAGTGCCTTCCAGGAGAGCACGTGCAATGTTAGGCTTGGGAGATGCAGTGTTGTGATACTAATGCCCTTCTGCCTATGTGTGATATTTCATTTCCTAAAACAGCAAATAAAGCAAATGAGTGTGAGTTCTGGGGAAACATTTTGCACGTTACCAAGGTTACATTTTGAAATGCTTTCCATTGATTCTTCTATCTGATTTATTGCACTTGATGGTGAGCTAAGCTGCTTGGTCTTGCTTTTGATTTAAAATTAAGAGGAGTGAAAGTGATTCCTGACTTTTCAAAATAGCTGGGGGAGATGTGGGTTGTTGGTGTATTAATAAGAGCATCGGTACTTATGTTTCACTTATGAAACACGTGGAAAACCTGAGAAGTGGTGTTAGTTATTGTGTCTCCACACTTTCTAAATTGTCGGGCAGGTAGCATTTAATTTTTGCTTCATTTACCGTGGGGATGGCATTAATGGTAGCTTTTAAGAATGATGCTAATATTCCTGTGTGGCTTGGAATGAGACTGCTGCCTGGTGGGTTGGGATGCTTTACAGGTCTGGAGATTAATCTGGCTGTATGCTCATATTTTTATTCCTTGGTACACGTGACCAGTAAATCCAGAGCCCTGGACCAATCTCTAGTGCTAATGGATTATGAAGCCTTGTATTTTGAAAATGGAATTCCCTGATGCTTATGTGGTAAACACAAACAAGAACACAAGGTCACTTGGCCTGAGTATGCTTGGCCTGACAGCTGCTTTTTATTGCACTAATATAAGGGCTAAATGAAGTGATAATTAGTAAATGCAAAATGGAAAAAGGTGCTGTTAACCAGTTATTGCCCAGAAATTCTGGTGAGAATAGCTTGTGATTCAGCCCTGATTGGTTTGGTGCAGGTGGTGAGAAAACCCAGAATGTTTTTGTTTCCCACATAGCCCTGTGCCCATCGTGTGAAGTTGTGACAGCTTTTGTAGAAGACAGAGGTCAAGCGGAAGGGAGGGAAGATGCAGGATGTTGGGCTCAATCTCATTATTTTGTTAATGACACACTGCTTAAGCATCGTTTAGATTTTTTTTCTTTAGGGGAACTGGTTAAGAGTTTGATTTATTTTCTGGTGAACCCTTGAGGATGAGTGGGATGTTGTCAGCTCCCAAGGACCATATGAGCATTTGCCTGTATGGGTGACACATGATGGTCTTCTGAGAGATCAGAGGGTTTGATCCCTAAATGTGTGAACCACCATAAACAAATGAGACCTTCAAATGGACCCAAAGGTGAAGTATTGTTGAAGTAAGTTGACAAACCACACACACATCCCTGCAAACTGAATTCTTCCCCTGCTCCTCAGTGCCATCTGCCCCTCCAGCACACTTCCCCCGAGTCCTCATCCCCTCAGCTCCCAGCTCCCCACTGAGCTGATTTCTTCCTGCAATGCTCTGTAGTAAACAACAGCTGTGACAAGATTCCAGGTGGCCTCCAAGTTTGGTTGTTGTGAGTCTCGAGTGCTCTGCTGTTCCTATCACACCAAACCCACGGGTTTATTTACAGAGCCAAGGCATTCTCCTCTGAGTTTACAACTTGAGCAGCAACATGAGCTAGGACAAAGAGACAGTAAGGAAGAGAGGCAGGGCACCTATTCATTTATTTGGATGGTGTATAAGTGGTTATAAAGCCATGCTACAATGGACAAATCTTTGGAAAAGTTACTGTAGTTCAGCTTTTACTTCTCATGAACCACCACTGGGCTGTCACTTCCTTGACTTTCTTCCTGAGGCTTTAATTTCATTGTAAACTTCACCCAAGCCTTTACTGTGGAATATTTTTGTCTTTTGCTTAAGAAAAATCAGGATTTTAAAACTTGAGCAAAGTTATTCTCATAGATGTTCAGATGAATTGCTGTTTTCATTCCTAGCATGTAGTTTCCATTGTCAAAACTAGACAAAAATCCATCAATACATCATCCAGATTAGTATTACGTTGGTCCAGTCTCTAACTATCCCTTTTCCTTCTTTTGTTTTGAAGTTACACATTTTTCCTGTGTTTTGATGTGCCTAGTGAAGATGACCAGAAATAATGCTCTGTTTTGGGGTAGCTAATGGCTCCATTGAGCTTGGGCTATATTGTGAGATGGCAACAATTCCACAATTACCCCTTGGCCATGCCTCTACCAGAGGTGCTTTGACTGATGCAAAGACCTGGTCCACGCCTTACTTCTAGAGTGGATTTCACTTACTCCAGCTCAATTTTTCCAGCCCAAACACTTGGGATCAAGAGGGAAGATTTATCAACTGTGTGAGGCATCTTGCTGAGGCACCCTGTGCCACATTTGAGTCCATCTGTGCTCACAGAAGTTGGTGAGATCTGGGGGAGACTGAGGGTCAGTGGTGCAGTGTGGTGACATCCTGGCTTTAGGTTTGAGTGTTTCTAGGAGCAGGACTTTCCCAAACAGGATTGTTGTATGGGAAGATTCGCGTAGTGGAATTTGTGATTAGCTGGAAGTTCATGTAAGAACATATCCAGTAAATAGGTGTGTCCAAACAGCCCTTCAGGGGATATCTGTGCAATAGTGTTTATTGAGAAAGATATGTGATAACAACTTACTTTAAGGTACTAAAGCAGCAGCCTGCCCAAACCACTGCTCACAGAAGGCTGAACACACAGGATTGTCTTCCTCTTTTTGAAATAATGGCAGAGGGTATCTGTTTAATATAAACATGCAGTACTGGCCATTTGTCCACTCAACAACCTGGCAGCTGTTTTCTTTTCAAAGCGCATCAAGAGGAATTAGAAAGATGATAGTTCCATAAAAGTTTATATCAGCATGTTGTTTGATTTTGGTTTTTTTTTTCCATTTACTTGATTCTCCATTTATTTCAGTCCTGTGTGACAGGCAGGGGCAGCTGTGGTGGGTCTGGTGTCTGTACCTTTACTTGCCAAAGCAGTATACCTGGTGCAGACTTACTGAAATAACAGCTAATCCTATTTCAGTCCTGTGCAATTCCTTTCCTTGCCAGGCTGCACTCTTCAGAAGCAAAGCTCTGGAAGGTGCAAGGTCTTTTTGATGGTAGATGAAAAGGCAACTGTGGCTAGCCTAGAGTTAAGTCAGACTAGGCACTCTATGGCATTCTTCTTTTTATTTTTCCCCTTCTCTTCCCAAAACTGGCTTTTAAAATGTCAGGAGGTCATCATTCAACAGTTGATTGACTTGCCCAAAACAAGTACATGTCCTGGGATTAATTGACTGGAGATCTGAATGTTAGAGATTTACCACTTTCATCCCTGCTGTCTGTTCTCTCACCTTCCCAGAGTTTGATCTGTTCCTGTCCTCAATTACAGCACAGTAGCTCCAGCTGCTGTGCTTGGTTTTATAGAGGAACATGGAGCAAAATGGAAAGAAATGGATAAAAATCAATAGTTGTAAGTGTGGAGTGACCTGTGAGGAGGCTCAGAAAAAGCCAACAACACTCAAGCAGCTGGCTGACCTGAGCTCTGACATTTCAGAGGGAAGTTTGAGAGTAAGTTTCTCTGTTCCAAGTGATCTCCTGGTGCAAAGAAGTCTTGTTTCTAAGCAAAACCAGTAATACTGAACAACAGAACTTCATAGTTTTGATAGGACAAACTTTAGTAAGTGATTGTAGACTGCACATTGAAGCTTATTCTCTGAATTCAAGATTTTCATGGATAATTGAACTTCCAAAGGGCAGTTTATAAGCAGTTCTGTGTATAACTACCATCATCTGCAGGTAATGGAGGACTGGAGGGACTAAATGGGCTGGGGTGTGATGAAACTCCTGTCAAATGTGCAGACTCAGGTGATTTCCCAGGATGGTTTTTAAAGTCCTATAGCTCTGGGATCCTCCATAAGTATTTCTGAACTTCAGAATGAATTGATAAAAGGGATATGCAAACCAGCTTACAGAAGGTTCTTTTCATTAGAATAGAGAGCATAAAAGTGTATCAGTATACTGGGAAAAATTGCTGAAGTGAAGCATAAAGACCTTTATGTTACAAATGAATGTGTTTTTACGTGTGTGGATATTTGAGTTACAATTTCAAAGTTATTTTTAGTTACTAATTTTTATTAAGGATAAACAGAATCACAGACAGTGCACATTAGTTTTCTTCCCAGGCAATAAATCATCAGTTTATGTACACAAATGTTTTTGAATTCTCAAAAGCTTTCCAGACCTGCAGCTGTATTTACTATCCAAGGACCTTTTGTTGCAGTTTTCTTCCTAGAGGTGTAATTCTGCTTTTGTAATGAGAAATAGTTCCAGGATCCATGAAATATTCATTTGAAGGCCCACACTGATAAGGTGAGGAGCAGCAGACTTTTTTCTAACACATAAAAATAATTAATTGTTTTACAAGATTTATGTTAGGAAAAAAGTTTTAATTACTTTTAAAACAGTGCCATTATCACTGGGTTGCAGCATATGGATACCAGCAGTATGTAAAAATAATTTTTCTTAAGAATGTTTGCTTGAGAGTTAATCTAACTCTATAATATGAGGTATATTTCCATGCCAGCTAGCGTACACACATTTGATTTTTCCTGTTTTCAGCTGGAACTGTATCCTGAGTACAATCCCTGGCTTTAGAAAATCCTTATACCTGTGTTCCAAGGAGTGCCAAATTGCAGCAGTGTCCCCTGCAGTTTTCAAGGATATAATTCATTCACTAATTAGTGAACCAGATGTGTTTTCACTTTTAAAAGAGAGAAAAACACCCTATTCTGAGCAACAGGGCCAATATTTCTGTCATTTAGTTCCTTTCTATAGACAATAATTTTTGTTTAATCTAGAAGACTTCAGGACCTTTCTCCCATCTGCTCTGTCCTTTCAGATCAATAGCACATTTTGTGCCAGTCAAGCTATTGTTTGGGGGTGGGTTTGTTTGTTTTGTTTTTTAATTTTGGAAATAAAAGCACTTATGATGGCAAATATTGCTCCATCTGCTTCCCCATTTGTGAGGAATAGCTTTTTTGTGTTTCACTGTACACCCAGTTGGAGCTGCATGAGGCACCAGAGAACAGCACAAAGCAGAGGAGCTCAGCCTGTGATGCTCTCCCATGGCACTTGCCAAAGGAGATTTGGGTAAGGACTGTGGGAAGAGATTACAGGGCCACTTTCCTTTGTTTTCTTTGTTACTCCCCAGTGTACTTAATTTTGCAGGTTTTTCATTGCAGTTGCTTTGTGCTCTGGCAAAGCAGCTGCCAGTGGATATTTAGGTGCAGTGCAAACAATGTTTGTGCATTTGTTTTAAAACATAAAGGCTTCCAAGGGACAGCAGAGTGAGTCAGACCTGGGAGCAGGTACTGTTGTTTGGGGGTTGAAGGGGTGGAGATGAATTTCCCCACATTATTTACTTCAAAACTGCCTCTGTCCTGCCGTAGTTTATCATGTGATGTCCTGATTAGATCTTTGGTGACGGCTGCAGTGCTACAGCTTTAGATTTCTAGGCAGTTTGATTTCTTTTCAGCTATCACCATGCATCTGTTCAAGGGTTTCAGTGTATTGATTATGCTGCAAAGCAAGAGAATGAGCTCTCCAAGCAAAAGAATTGTTTTAAAATGAGGTAAAATCAAATGCGTAGCTGTTCTTTAACCTGCTTTTCCACTCACATTTGTATTTGGGCTTCACATTTGGTATTTCATGATTAACTCCCTGCAGAAAGCACCCATCACTGTGTAGGTATGTTTGTGCTTGGCTGTGCTGGTGGTTTCACCATCGCAAAACTCCTGTGCTTTCCATCAAAGATGTCAGAGTTTAAATAGGAACACCTGTAAAATCACATTTACTGGGGATTCTTCTGGCCCAGTGTGATACCAGCTAACCCAGTGGGATTGCAGAGGAGGAGTTTCCTGTGTGGTTCCCAGTCCTGCTACCGTGACAGTCCCTGAGCCCAGGGGGGCAGTGGCAGATGCCAGCTCCTGATGGTTTGATGGGCATGAGGAGTTGTCACATTTCATCTTCAAACAGTTCTCCTTTTTTTAACATTACATGCTTCCTCACATCAAGCATGCTGTATTTGTCCTCTAAATCCTTTTTGCCTTTATTTCAGCAGAGAGGCGATTAGCCATGGAATAATTTATAAAGATGTTTAGATTCTGCTAGCTGGTTTTCTTTGGGGAGAGTCATATCCAGTACCTTTACTGGGAATAACTCTGTAAATTCACTGATTTCCTTCCCCCCACCCCAAGTGAATAAGAGGGTAGAAAAAATAGAACAAATATTTGTATTTCTGGCCCTATTGAAGGAAAAATAAATCTCTCTTGTTAGTCTTAACGGTCTGGATGTATCCTTTTTTTATGATGTTCTCTTGAATAATTAGAGCTTTGAGTTATGAAGTCAAGATTCCTGGGTCACTGCCAGAACAGATTTATTTAAGAGGGACACTAGTTCTCTGAATTCCTTATAAAGGGCTTTGTTAATGTCCCAGGCTGCTCTTAATTAGTGATTTAAGAGGGAATACATCTGTTTCACTGAGGATGGTGAAAATTTTTATTTAAATGGAAATGCTTAATAAACGGCTCTTTAAAAGGCTAATGTATCTTCAAAATGAGGTGTGTATCGCAGAGTAATCAGGTGAATAGTGATCTGGCAGTTCTCCTTGCATGGTCTTTTTCAGCTGAATAAGGAGGAAAACCTCATCAAAGACCTTTGGAAGTATCATCTGCTCTTGAATTGTATTTCATACTTCATCATTCATTCTCTACCTGCACTTTTTCATTGAACTTTAGGTTTAACACTCCATTTACCAGGGGAGAAAACAGTAAACAGAAGTTGATGTTGGTGAAAGGTATAAAAAGGCTTATTAGAGACATTGATGATACTTTGTTTTTTACCTTAGACCACCATGGCAACTCAAGTACCAAAATTTAAAGTTATTTAATGGGACATTTGTCGTATGCTAAAAATGTGCAGGTGATCTTTGCTGTATTAGGGATTGGGACTGGCAAAGCTCAGAACAGAGGGTCTGGAGCAGATGCTTAGGGAAGGAGGAGCTCCACATTAAGAAGCTGCTGCTGCTTCTTTTAGTGAACTCTTCCTTGAATACATGAGGAGATAGCTATTAATAAACACAGCATTACCATCTCCTACTGTTCACAGGGCTTTTGAATTAGTAATCAAAACCTTGAGACTAGGTATTTTGACTTTTTTCATGTAAGTGTTGATTTATGAGCCCATCTTTGTTCATGTTTTTCTAGGGTGTGAGGTTCTTAGTGTTTTCTTTTGTTCGGAGGGGGATCACACAGGAGAGCTGAAAATGTGCTTGAATAATGAGGTTATTAGCAATTTTCCTAAATCCAGATATGGAAGGTTTTCAGGAGAGCAGCAACTGTTGCTAGATGTCAATGAGAATCATGGAAAACCCAGCAGGACACTGTATGTGCACAAGTAGGAAGGCTGGACTCAACAGTGGGGCAGAACTGGACCCAGTTCTTCCAGGAATGTGAACATCCCGCCATGTTCATAAACACCTTTCCCAGTTTTGCATTTCCATCATTTTAAAGATCAAGATTGCTATCTCACTTAGCAATCCTCTGCAAAACTCACAGTGTTTTCTGGAAGGGAAAAGCTGATGAGATGCAGTAGTGCTGCTCCTGTGTAACTAACCACACTGGAGAATCACACTGACAGACATTCAGTAAATTGCCCACATTACAGAACATTGATGATACCATTAAAGTAGTAAATTTAATATTATAGTTCTATTAGATTTCTCCCTCATTAACTCTGATCTGATAAACAACCTCTGGCATATTTTGAAGGTAATAATCACCTTACAATCACTCCTGCTCCTCTCTATCTGGCATTTCAAGCTCCTATAGATTTACAGCTCCTCTGTCATTTAATCTGTACTTACTCCTTTATTTCTCCTTTGAACTTGTGCTTACAGGCAGGCAAAGCTTTTCTAGAAGGCCCTGGGCATGCAACTAACACTTCATAGCCAGAGTAAAGTCGTCCTAAATTCCATTCCTCAGATTTTGGACAAACTGGGTCTGAGAGAATGAAATTAACCCAGTGTTCAGGCAAGCAGGATGCAGACCTGCAGAGGTGTTTTAGGACTGAGCACTTTGTAAGGGCTGGCACTGGGGAGTGTTGGCAGCAGTGGGTTGTGTTCTGGGTGTTGTAGATGGACAATGAGATGATTTGCTCTCGCAATGAAAAGCTAGCTATTGTGTGAATATTAAGAAAAGCTTTAGTGATGTGTAGTTTTGTTATTGTAGTTTAGATGTCCTCTGTTCTCCCCATGGTTCCTTTTCCCCCCTGTATTGTTGCCATCAGACAGTCAGGGCTGTCTAGGACAGGTACAAGGGAGCTGCACATGTGTCCCTTGCATGGGGCAGGTGGGAATGGAAAAGCTTGGGGGTGCTTAGGGGGTGTGGCAACACCTGACCTCCAATCCAGTTACAAGAAAGCATTTTCCACTGATAAATGGCAAAGAAGAGCTGACTGACAGACTTTGGGAAGGGCCAGGGGTGGCTGATGCAGCCCCAGGGGTACAAAACACTGAGCATCCATCTTGAAGATGAACCAGCCACAGGGTATCCACGAGGGCAGTTCCCAGCCCTGCAAATTTTTCCTTATGTAGTCCTTTGTTGCATTTTTGTCAAGGTTTAATAAACCTCAAAGTGAGCAGTTGTTTCTCACATTGGCTTTTGCAAACAGGTATTAGAGCAACCTCTGCAACCTTTGCTGGCAAAGTGGATGGTGAAGAGGAGACCATGTGGGCACTGGGCACAGCTCTGCCAGGCAGAGCAGCCCTGCTGCAGGCAGCAGGGAGATGGAAATGCTGAAGGAGCCTTTGTCAGCCATGTCTGTCTGGTGGAGACAATTTCCACTCCTAAACATTAATCCTCCAGCAGCAAACCCACAGCTTAACCAGGTAACCTTAGCTCCTCTCGAGTGACAGGAGGCTTCCAAGGAGCCTCTTGTTTTCCTAAGTGAGTCACGGTTTGATCAGAGGGCTGTCTCAGGGAGAAGGTGGTTGTTATATATCACCTATCACAATGTAAAAGTGGAAAGCGACGCTGAAATGCTGACCCTTAATCTGAAGTGCACCATCTGTGTTTTATTTCCACATCTTGCTGAGTTTACAGTTATTTGAATTCACAGTTTGTTCCCCATTTGCTGTTCCCACATGGTAAGTCAATTGGATCCAAAATGTACTGATGAAAGAATGAGAACTCTGTTGCAGAGGTTTGTTCCTACCTACAAGAGTGCTCTATCTCACACTTTTTCCACCCTGTGAGTTAAATCCCAGCTGTAAGATCTTGTCTCAAGATGGCCTTCTTTCATGGTGGGAAGCTGGGGTTACAGTAAGGACAAAGACTCCTTTCCCCATCCTGAAGTGATTTATGATTTGCTTATGACATTCAGCTCTAGAAAAGGTGGAGAGTTCTTACATCTGACAAAGTATTTGCTTTGCTGTTCCTGTAAATTTCTGTGGATGCTTATCTGGTAATAAGCTCTTGCTGTTGGAGCATCACTTTTATTTAGTAATTCTTTTCTGTTCATGTGAGCCAAAGTGTTTGATGCTAAATTAAGACTGGGTATAATATAATGATGAGAGCTGTAATTACAACTGTAATAGTTTTTCATGGTGCAACTTTGAACTACTCTGATTTTAGAATGGGCAAACAGCTCAAAAACAGGTTGAATTTCATTTATTCTCCTTTCCTTCTATTTTTTCTACCAAGAGCAACCATTTTCTTAAGACATAACTAACTGTAAAAAAAGATATAAAATTTAAACATGTCGTATTTCAAAAGCAAGCCATCAAAATGCTGAAGGCTATATAAACTTAAATACCTACTTTGGCTTTTGCTGCAGACCACACAAGCTCTGAGAAATTGATTACTCTGGTACTGGAATGGGCTTTCATGATACAGAAACAGAGGTTTGCATTGAATTTCTTTCTTTGTGTGTGGGACTTTTTTTTTTTTTTGAAAGAAAAAAAAGCCGTTAAACCCCAGATTAAAAATAAGTAATTTCATTGTTTCCGTTTTCCCCTCTTCTAAATCTTATGAAAGAGTTTCCATAAATGACTGGAGAGCTGCATCTCTGAATAAATCTAAAGTAAAATGCTCCATTTCTTTTTTTAATAAAGAGGCTTTTTTTCTGGAATGTTCCATGTAGGTACTGCCTCATTGAAGTTTCATCTGGTTGAGAGAGTTTCAGTGTGGCTCCTGCAGATTTTTTTATTTTGTGGACAAGGAATTCAGAGTAATTTATTTTCATATTGCAGTCTTCCAAATTTACTGAGTGCAATATTCTAAACCCAGCATTATCAAAGGCTTTGGAGTTCCCAGAGAAGCTTTGAGTTGACCAGACATATACACCAAAACCAGTCTATGGCTCCAAGAGGCCAGTGTTGAAAGATCAGGAAGGTGATCTTGAGCAAAGAATTTATTTTTTTTAACAAGAAACATATAATGGGCCAGCACCTTGACCCAGCTGGTGTTTTCATGAAAATACTGATGTCAGATAAATTTAAGACTGTTTATAAGCAGTCCAATCTCCTGTTAGTGTGTGGCCATGTCTCCTATAAAGGTAATGCAAGGGTTGCTGTGTTGTTTTGCCCTTACCTAGTTCAAGCACTTTTGAGTACATCAGCAAGAGCAGTGTCTGTGTTTGCTGCTGGGTTTGGGGATGGGAGAGGATGATGTTTGCCCTTGCCTGGCCCTTCCACACAGGTGCTGTGAACCTGTGAGCTGTGTCCTGTGCCCACAGCTGGACAGAGCAGCTCTGCCAGCGATGCCTCTGGGCTGGTGTGGCTCCAAATTCTGCTTGTTCCAGGAGCAGAACTGGTGGTGCACCCCCTGGGCCATGGGAGCAGTGGCAGGAGTGGCCCAGCAGTGCCCTGTGCC
>NW_005054317.1:3647744-3650954 GCF_000277835.1 Geospiza fortis
GCTTTCCCCTTCCCCCGCTTGTCTCCCTGCAGCTGCAGCAGCCCCAGCAAAGCAGCCCTGGAGCTCCAGGGGAGCAGCTTTCCTTGCAGGGCTGGAGTCCCTCACGGTTTCCAAGCTGCATCTGAGCTATCATGTCCTGTGAGATATGTGGAAAGCATCCAAGACGGACACCTGCTGGCTCTGAAGCAGTCAAGTGCTTCTTCCAAAATATCTTTGCCCTGCTCTCTGGATGTTTACTTTTTAAAAGATACAGGCATGTGTTGGCTGTAAAAGAAAGGGGGGGTGAGAAAATCATTGTTGCTGCTGTCAATGAAATTCCCTGCAGACTTAAAAGGGAGATGAAAGTTGGTACTTTAAGAGAAACTCGAAGCCCTTGGGACGAGCACGGCAGAAAAGAGGAAGATGCTCTGTATTCTGTCCAATTGCTTGCAAAAATGAGTGCTGTATCTCCTGCAGAGAGAGAGACAGAGCCAGGAACACATATTTGCATCGTTCCCCCATGCTTGAGCCTTGCTAACTAGGACAATACCATTTTGCACTTCCCTGGGCATATTTTCAAACAGCAGCTCAGTGCAGGTGATAGAGGGAAAAAAAAACTGTGAGGAAGAAAGAAGTGAGGGGGGAAATCTGCCTTGTGGTATTTCAGATCTCCAGTATACACAGGTGCTTTTTAATCCCTCTGGCCTACATATTCCACAGCCCCTAGGAATAGAGGAGTCGTGATGTAATGCTCTTTTCCTCACACTCGCAGCTTAAATACAGATGGAAATTGTTGTCATGTGTTAGAAATGTCACCAATAATATAAAAGGCAGGCTTCTGCATTCTCCCTTTTGCACTGTCAGCTGCTGCTGCCAGCTTATTCTTCCCTCTCAAACCTATTGTCATGTGGCAGAAACCCTGATGTAAGTAAGCCCTGTCCTCCCCCTGCTTATGATCCCTGCATTTTTTATTCCCCTCTGCTGCAGTGCTGAGGATCATTACATACCACGACTTAAAGACAAGACCTCACAAAGGAAGGATTAATCTTGTATTTGTGCTTGAATTTCGAAGGACTCAGGCAAGTGAGAATGTTCCGTTGTATTCTCTGTCCCTTTTCCTCCCCTCCCCTCTCTCCTAGATGCTAAGGGAGGGATGAAAAGCAGCGATGGTGCGGGGCTGGGTGCGCGTTCGCCGAGCCGCAGGTCGGGATGCGAGGGAGGCTGCGGGGCTGGCAGCCCGAGCCCAGCCTGGGAGGACAGATGGACAGATGGCTAGTGCTGCTTTTTAATTCATCAAGCAGGCTTTACGTGAGGCCCGTTGGCGAGCGGGTGTGCTGCGAGCAGCGGGGTCAATGGGCACGAATAGGCTGAGCTCAGGAGCAGATGCCTGCCGAACAATGGGGCTTTTGAGGGGAATGCGGGAGGAAGCGTGGCGCGGGCTTTGTGCTGCCTCCGCATTGCAGGTTGGAATGGGGCAGCTCCGATTTAATGAAGTGCATTCCTAAACGTGCTCGTCAGCCCGGGCTGCCAGAGACAAGGGGACATGTCAGAAGGGGGCTTGTGGGGCCAGCACTGGGGAGGGGGGGAGCAGCCATCCACTGATGGATCGCCCCGAACAATGCGGGCTTAGTGCTGGATGGGAAAAACCATCCATACATCCCCGTGCATGTTAATGCGGTACAGCAGGTGCTGCTAAATGTCTGTCCCCGCATTGTTCTCGGGCGGGGAGGGGGCAGGAAGGAGAACCCCGCCAGGGATGCGCTGATCCCGGCTGGGAACGCGGCGGCGGCTGCGGGCAGAGCGGGAGGCGAGAACCGGCCCGGGGTCAGTGCCCCGGTGGGTGCGGGCAGCGCTGCCCGGGGCTGGCCGGGCTCACAGAGGCTGCTCACAGCTTAAAGGCACGGCAGGGCCGAAGGGGCCTTTTTTCTGCGGATATTCCCCCAAACTCCGCAGGTGTGAATCTCCCGAGAGCAGTCTGGGTCAGCAGGGCGGAGGGCAAGGAAGGGGGAGGCAGGAATGGTGTCTCGGTTGGAATTCAGCAGCGAAAGAGTTAAAAAAGGGGGGGGAATATTTTTTTTAGCTTCTCCAGAAATCCATCGATTGGGAATGAGTTGGGGAAGCTGTGTGAATGGCAATAAACAAGGTGTACAACATGCAAAAACAAAACATCTATGTCTGCTTCTGTGTGCATCCTGCTGCACTGGCTGGATGGACCCTTCCTTTCAGAGAGTTTTCTGTCTAACAGAAGTAACATCCCTAAACACTTACAGCCATGTTTGCTATGGCTTTTAATCCTTGAAGGGTTGGGGAGGGGGAGAGTGTACACAGTCAGTCATTATTGTATGTATTTCTTAATAAAAATACACCCATTTAATTGCTGTCATTGTGTTGTCTGCTCCCCTTGTGATTTGTGACATGCTATACTGTATTTGTCAGCAGAATGAAAGGGGTCTTTGTTCCTTATTCATATTATGGCCCACTGCATCTCTCAGTGAAAATGGAATATTTGCCTTTAGAGCTAACTTAGCTGGTGATCTGTGCCTGCTGTTACACTGGGAAGGGTTTGCTTTTTTTGCTGGGAGTTTCAGAGGAATGTGCAAGCAAGGCTTGAATTATTTGACTTATTAATTTTTATATATCAATGGGTTAATAGTGATGAAGAGTGATCAGCCTATTTTGCCCACAGTCCAGGTAAAGAATGACAGCTTCACATATTGCAGCTGCCTTTCTGTGTATCCCTTTTCTGTAGATGAATGGCCAAGCTGATCATGAACCAGGATTGTTGTGCACCTTTGATCATTTGTTGCTGTGTAAATTGCCAAAAAAGGTGTTGAAAAATAAACTGAGTGTGTAATATGGACAAGCTCACATGTCTGCTCTAAGGCTGGCCAAGGCTGCAGATGAATAAAGGCTGTAAGTGACTGGCCAGCTGTGGGAGTGACTATTTGGGGGTGCCAGGGGCACTTGGAGAGCACTGTCCAGGCACTGCTGGGGTGTGCTGGGTTAGGTTCTGTATAGTGTAACATCACCAGCATTACCACTTGTGATGTATTTGCTGTCCTTGCTGTGGGTATCAGTCTGTGTGCCTATTAGTGGGAATGGTTTATAGGGTAGCAGCTGGAATTGGCAGCCAAAAAAGATTTAAGGCAGTGCTTGCACAGACAATTCATAAGACTTCTTCAAGCACGCCCACATGGCATGAATGTATGGAGCTTGTTTTTAAATTGAGAT
>NW_005054317.1:3650991-3684907 GCF_000277835.1 Geospiza fortis
GCTATTCTGCAGTGCCCTAGGAAAAATGAGCAAAAAATGCAAAGGCTGGCTCAGCCTGGGAGGCTGCAGTGTGTGCAAAGGGCTCCTCTGTCAGGGGGGCTGGCTCAGCAAAGGGCTGGGCTGTGAACCTGTTGCTTGTTGTTGTGTGGCTCCTTCTGCAACGTGGGAAATCCCATCCAGGAGGAACTCTGGTCTGGAGAGAGCGAGGGAGCTCTGGGAGGTGCAGAAGCACAGGGAGGGTTTTCTCCTTTGCCAGCTTGTTTCCACTCATCCTTGTCTTCTGCTAAGTCCTGTCAGATGGGAGCAATGATGGATCTGTGTAGATCCAGGAATGATGCTGCACTTCCTCCAGGGAAGCTGCTGTAATGTTTGTGAGAAGGAGCACAGGCAGCTGTTCCAGGAACTCTTCAGCTCCTGCTGTTGAAGTGTTGCAGAGCCAGGTTTTGCTGTAATAGCAGTAACCCTTTTATTTTTTTTAGTACACTCTTCTAATGCAGGTAATCCAATGTGAAATATGAAACTTGGAGTATCTCTTTTGTCATTATTGAGAGCCCCTAGCACAGGTAAGGCTGTTGTAGCAGTCAGTGTTGCAGAAAATAAAAAAAGCAACAATGAACCCATTAATTCAGCAGCAGAAGCTGATTGAATGGTGTTGGGTTTCTGACTCTGCATCTGACAGTAACAACACTTGAGTTTCAGGTGTTTAAAAGTTTCTGTGCTGCAGGGAAGGCTCTTCCCTGCACTTTGGAGCTGTGTACAAACACCTTTCTGCCAGCTTTCCATCCTTTCCAATGCACCAGGTCTTTACATGGTTCCACAAGAAATGCTTCTAAAATCAATGCACATCAAGTCATTTCAGCCAAAAGGTGCTGGGTGCTGTGGTATTCAGTAAAGCTTATTCAAAATGTGGTGCTATTTTCAGTCAAATTCTGCTAAATCCAGTCCTGAAATCCTCTGAATGTTTTGCTCTTGAATATTCTGGTAAGCATGATGACTGGTTCACTGTGTTAATCCTATGTGGTCTTTCTGTCTGCAGCTAATCCTGAGCTGCTGTTGCTGTTCTGCACACATGAGTAAGAGTCTGTCCCCCCTCCTCTTGACCACATACAGTAGAATTCCAGCTGACTGCTGGAAAATAGCAGATCAAATATGCTGCTCTTCCTTTTTCTCATCCTTTAGTAGGAGAGTTGAGTTTCTTCTACTTGAAAGACAAAACCTGGAGAAGTAGGAGAAATATTCGTGGTCTGTTGAGCTCTATCTGGGGGCATGAACTGGCTCAGACTGTGCAGGATGTCTTCAGGAATCTCAGCTGTAGACAAAAGTGGAAGAAAAGACATGGTTAAAGCAAGTTTACAAATTCACATAGATTGGACACAATTTCTATTGCAATTTCACATTAATTAGAATGAAGCTGGCAGTGATGCTGGACACAATTAATTAGAATGAAGCTGGCAGTGATGACTAAAAGTAAATATTTTTCCTGTAAAATAAAGTTACTGGATTTTCCTATTTTTATCCTAGTGATTTTTTATTTTTAATTGCTGGACCTACCTGTGGAAGATGGCATGGCAAAATCTATCCCTTTCTCATGAAAAAAAACCAACAAACCCTTTTCCTTTGGGACAGTAAGTGTCACCTGAAAAAATATTACTTGAGCATGTTTCAGGTTTAGTAGAAAAGCTTATGGAAGGAAGGGTGAGAGTTTAACCTTGGGTTGATTCTCCCCACCCCCTGTGATTTTACCCATGGACAGACACTGTATCTCCTTATAGTCAGATTAGCATATTTGCATAAATATGTTAATATCCATATGGCCTATATTGCCATGGTTGCATGGGATGTATGTACCTGGTGTGTGTGTAATACAAATGCTTACGATTGCTTTTAACTACAAACATCAAAATGTCATGAACAGGAGAGTCCATGATAATTAAAGTCAAAGTTTTTCTCAAAAACTGTGTAATATTTAGTTGATGTAAAATATCATGAACACCCAGTCTTTTCCTTGGAAGAGATTGAATTTTTTTTCCTTCTAAATAGATTTTCAAAGGATTCATTAAGAAAATGAAACCTAAGAAGAAAAATGGTTGACCCAGCAGTTCGAGGCCAATGAGGCAATTACCCAATAAATTTGTGTCAAGTCAGCCCTAAGTGAGCTGTGCCTAAATGACTTTGTTATATATATTTTCTGAAAATGTTCCATATTGAAATAGGGAAAAAAAAGCCCTGCTAGATGAATAATGTCATTCTGTCAGCAATTGGAATATGGCTGTGGATATCACTCACTGTAGAGAAAATACCTTGTTGCTTTGCCTGCCTAAACAGAGGTAGTGTTCCACCTGGAATTTGCAGTGTTACCACCTTCTTTGCTTGCCTGAGGAAACAGTCCACTGCAGTTTGGAAATTTTAGTTTGTGGGGGATTTTTTAATATGTTTTGTTTTCGTTGGGGTACCACACTGCCTCTTAGTGCATGTGAAGATGTGAGCCAGGCACACAAAAAGTAAAAACTCTGAAAGAACTCTGTAACTGAGATTGTGATATAATGGGAAAAAAAGTAGATTTGCTCCTTTCCCCCCTGTGTTTGTATCTTCTTTGAGCACAGGCTTTCTAGAAGTCTTTGGTAGGTTTATTGAGAACTCTCTGGTGTTGATTTTTTAACTCTAATTTAAATGAATGGCGAGCAGCTGAATAACAGTCATGTAGAAGGTGCAGTTGGAAATGGAGTTCTGTCAGCACTGCCTGGTGATGAGCAGTGTGTCACTGCTGTGATGGCACACTGACAATTCAGCACCACAATGCAACCCTTGGTAAGGGTGGGGATGTGACTGGGGGAAAAAAACCAACTCCTCTTCCTGATTATTGCATGGACTACAGCAAGAGCCTGAGGACTGAGACATCCCCTGAGGCCTAGACTGAGGGATCCAAGTTCTTTTCAGCAGCAGAAGCTGGGAATGGGCTGTAGCAGAGTATGCAGGGCTGGCTGAAGATGTTTATTGAGTATAGGTTAGTGGACAAGTGTCCTGGTGTTGACAAGGCAATAGTTTAACCTGTGATAATCTGTCATCCTAAACTCTTAAGGGAAACCAAGGGTTTACTACACTTAGATACATGAGTTAAAACTTTGCCTTTTCTTCCTCAAGACTTGAATTTTATTTTTTTTTTTCCTGGTGAAGATGAAGTCAACTCAGTTTGAGTCCTAATCAGGAAGTGATTCAGAGTCTGTGCTCATTAAATCCTTCCCTTCACTCCTGGGACTGTCAGGGAGGATGTCACACATTACCTGCTGATGAGGTGATGTTTTGTGAAGGAGATGAATGTCCCAGAAAGTATTCTCACAGTGACAAACCACTGGGAAGCTGGAAAGAGTTTAGAAAGCCACAGTGAGGCTAGAATCCGAGTACTTGAGCTGGTTTTATCATCACTCTGTTAAGCATCTGCTTACCCGTTAGAAAGAGCTCATCTTTAGTTACATGTGATTTGGGGAACATGAAGGTTGAGCCCTGCTGTCTTCATTATTTGAAGTTTCAGATTTTCTTTGGGTTATTAGGGCACAACACAGAGCATTTAATTCCCCTTATCAGCTCCTTTAGTGATTGTTTGATTGGATGGGCCCTTTTCAATTTTTTTCCATTTTCCTCTTTCTCATACTTCATGGATTCTATTGTTTTATTAGTTCACTGGCCTTTCTGGGTCATTGCAGTCTAAGTATTCTGACTTTTATAAAGGTCTTGGTGACTAAATATTAGTGACCTCTATTCATCTTCCTTTTGTTTCTCCAAGGCAGAGCAGTTTGATTTTGAGCTCCTCTGGGTTACAGTATCAGTGAGTTCATTGCATGGGGAATCAAATCCCATTTCTTCTCCACAGTTGAAGGTGCCCATTCAGTACATTGAGCTGCAGAGTTTCTGTGTCAGTGTTTGGATAAAAGAATCCCTGGAAAAGAAATAGAGAGAAGCTTACCCATTGAGCTTCCCCAGCCTAACTAAAATAATGTATCATCATACAATTGAAGGAATATTGCTGGATTCACTGCAGTTCTACCAAAGTCTAACAAGCTAAGCATGATTGACTTTAATTTCCAAATTATATAAGAGGAAATGGAAAAGTTGCCATTAGCTGCACTAGGGAGCTTGTTATACCAACAGAAGCCTTTTTGGAAAATTCAGCTTTGTGTTGGTAGGCTTGTGTTTTGAGGCATTCCTTCTAGGGCACCATCTATGAGGCATTTCCCCAGCTCAGACTCTGCCTGAGGGATGAATAGACATGTCTCTGTGGAGAATCTGAAGTTCCAGGGTTAGGAATGGATGCTGCCATAATATGAACATTTTACACATCATATTTGCCATTATCTGGGCAAGTCTTGTCAAATAATGTGTAACATAGGAGCTTTCCTCTTGCTCAGTCTTGCTTTCTCCTTCTGATAACCCTCTGCCTCATTTGTTACTCTCTGCTGCTCCCTAAGTGAAGTGAGAAATGGGTTTTATAAAGGAAATAAGAAGGTCTGACTTCAAGATGGAAGAGTTCTTGAGAAATACCTGCAAAAACAAAGAGAAACAAAAACTGTCTGAGCAGCCTGAACTGCAGGCTTTGGTAGCTCAGAAGTGCTCTGTTTGGGAGACTGTATTTTAGCAGGTATTTTTTTTTCATGTTTACTGTTGCAGTGCTTTTAAAAGGCAGGGAGGAGCAAAGGAACACCCCAAAAATTCAAAGTTCTACCTTCCTCCCAAAGCCCTGCCTTGAAGCTCTCAAGGAGTGTCAGAGAAAAACTGTGGGAGATTTTACCCATAGGATTTAAAGTCTGGGAAATGGAAATGGGAGTCTCTGGAAGCAAAAGCTGATAATGGAGTGTGTGAAATGGCTTTTCAGGTGTGGCTGTATCTGATACATACAAAGCTTGCACTTTCAATGCAAGGGGAGATTTGAATGCTGCCCAAAAGTTGCTTTCATACATGGAACTCTTTGCATCTCTAGCTGCAAATGGCCCACTGGCACCATGGGGAGGTCTTTAAATTGAAGGACCTTTCTCTAATAAAAGGTCTGCTTCACTGTAAAAGAGATACTAGGGCTATAGCATCTTGCAGGCAAGCTGATAAATGAGATATTATTATCTCAGTGTGTTCTTTTAGTGAAATATTTAAAAGTGACTCACTCCTGGTGAATTACCTGCTGGTCTCATCCTTTAGCAGCCTTATTGAATAGTTGCCTGTTGTAACATTCTTTGTAAAGTTAAAGCATGTCCCACTGCACTAAGCACTATTTCAGATATCCCCACTATAACAAAAAATCTTTATATAGTAATAGTGCAAACCAATGACTCTCGTGGGTGCTTTCATAATGAGGTTTTATGGTGGCTGTTCTCTGATCCCTTTTCTCTATTTTCCAGCGTATCAAATCTACTCAATTCCTCTCCATATTCACAGAGCTTAACAAGTTTGCTCTTTGAACTCCTCCACGTTCCAAACATCAGCACTTCTGACACAGAATGGGTTTATCAGAACAAACAGTGGCAGAAAATAGGGGTGTCTTTGCAAAGCAAAGTGCTTGGGCTGGGAGGCTGAATGAGCCACTGGAGCCATGTCTGTACTCCTCGCCCTGAGCAAAGGCAGAATGAAGGGAGTTCCTTTAAAATCTTAAAACTTTTGCTGTTCAGAAGCTTGACTTCTGCTTGACTGAAACGTCTGTTGCTGTTGCATGGCAAGTAGTAACTTGATTTCTTCTGGTCACCTGTCTACAGCACATTTTTAAATATTTCTATTTGCTGTTTGGTGATCAGCAGCTGCCCTTGCTGGTGCTACCTGAGGTTTGTAGGGCTGTTACAGCAACCAAACTAACAGGGCTGTGACCAAACAACACCTGAACAAACAATTGCCTTGTGCTTTGGACCTATATTCCTTGGATATTCTTGGGTGGAGTGGAAGATATCTTAAGCTCCTTTGATGTCTTTCCTGGCCTCAATTATCTAATTACATATTTTTTGATAGTTTTCCCTGAGGAGTTCCTTATTTTAAATGCATTTTACTAATACACATCCAAATAAGCCTGCCACTATTAATTTTTGTAGTCTAGTTGTTTTGTGTTGCTGACCATCCCCTTGGTACTTGAACTTCTTCCTGCAGACACCATTCACTGTACTTCAAGAACTTGTAGTCTCCCCTCACTGAAATAGAAAGCATGGTTGGGTTAAACCCTTCTGCTTTTTCTCCTTTGATTCATACACCCAGTTTGACTTGGTCTGATTTTATTTGGCTGCATCCAGGCAATAAGAAGCAGAGGTGCTCAGAACCTGCCAGTTTTGGTTCTGTGATTTGTGGCAGTCAGGTTTGCCAAACCCCATCCTTGTGCAGCAGGGATTGGCAGGGAGTGGGCCAATGGGCCAACAGGCTTTGATCTAAGCTGGTGGATCTCTGTGTATTCTCTGGGAGCATTCTGTCTTTGACACTGGCCACCTTCATCTCTGCATGCTACAAGCTCATCTGTCTGGGGAAAAAAAAAGAAAAAAGTGTGGATTGAGAAAATGACCTAAGTTACCACAAGCTCTGTTAACAGGAGCTGGGTGCAATGGTTGACCTTTGCATATCCTTCCACAGTTTGTCTCAATCCTGACAATTTTTTTTGCCCTCTGAGGAGCTATTTTGCTAGGGGTTGGCTGCATTCTAATTAAAAGAGGGTTTAAAAAAAGAGAGAAATTTAAAAATACTACATAAAGCAACAGGAAGGAATAATCCTGGTTTCTGGAAAAATGCTGCAGAAGCTGGTGTGGATACTCCTTTGGCCTGTGCTGCTCTTTGACACAGCTACAGACTGCCCAAACTATGTGCAGCAGTAGGACTAAAACAGTTCCTGTATTCAAAGCTTCTCTAGCTTAAAGTTTTATTAAAAAAGGTCTGTTGGGCTCTGCTTGCAAGCCCATACATCCCACACCACGCTGGCTGTGAGGTCTGATACCATCTCAGTAATTAAGTGCCAGCATCCTCCAGCACAGTGGGTTTAAAAGGCTGTCAGCAGCTTAAATGCCACCTGATATTAAATCTATCAGTCTAACTTTTCAACATTGTGCTGCTGACCCCCAGGAACAATGACCATGGCAAGTTATTTGTAGATGGTGCCTGCTGCACCCTCGCTGCTGGGCTGCTTTAATTGCTGATCTCTAATCTTGCTCAAAAAGGTGGCAGTGCAGGAGAAGAAAGGCAGCACTACACTTACAGTAGTTTTTTTTTTGCCCAGCTGCCATCAGTCCATTTTCTGTGAGATTTTTGATTTTGCAGTCGTGTACCCTGCGCAGTGGTCAGTGCTTAGACCCCTCCCCACAATTTCCAGGCGTGGTGATTCCATCACTTCCCCAGGCAGCCTGTTCCAGTGTCTGACCACCCTTCCAGCAAAGAACTTGTTCCTAATGCCTAATTACAGCTCCTCATACTCCCCCAAAAATGCAAATAGTGGCATGGGTTTATCCCTCTCTGCCTTATTTTCTCCCATTGTAAGTTGAGGGTAATGATATGCTCCTTTTTTAAAGCTCTTTGGGATCTCTGGATGAAAAGCACTATGTAATTATTAAAATGCAGCTTTTATGGTGCTGCCTTTAGAGGGAAGGAGAAAAATATATTCACTTGGCAAAATATTGTGTTGTAGATGCAGCTTTGGAAATCTGACTTTCATTGTTAAAGCTAAAATTAAAAAGGACTGTTCCACTGTGGAGTGTCATACTAAAACCAGGCCTGTGTTGAGGCTGCATGGAAGCTTTGTGTGCCACTGGAAATGTACAAAAAGAAAGAAGAACAAATTGAAACAAAAGAAGGGCTGGTCAAAAATAGAATTAAGTAAAGCCAGGGATGGCTGTGAGTGCCTCTTGTGTCTTTGGGACCCAGAGTTGCTTAGGCAATGTAACATCAAGTTCTCAGCAGTGCAGATGCTTCTGGCCACATCATTTCCATGGCCATTAAGTTCAAATGTTTGTCTGTTTCCTGAGATGAAAGGAGTGAGAGCTCTCTGAAAAGAAGAGGCCTGCAAATTCTAAAGCAGCTGTGCTCTATGCAATTTGCCTAGGAATTTTACCTCAAAATACCATTTTTACCTACTTTGAACAAGGCAGAGGCTGATATGAATGCCTCATTGTTTTGTCTCAAGATTGTTTTCCCAGAAAATACCTTTCAAAATATTTATTTTTTGGTAAATACATGTGTATAATTATAGATAAAGGTTAATTTTTGTAACTGATTTTTGTGCTGTCAAATGGAAGCTGAGTGGTTTAATACCAAAATGAGACTTCACATTTAAATCATGCCTATGTGCTTTTTATGTTTTTTACAATAGATTCAGTAGCTAATCATCACCTAAATTGGCTTTTCTAAATAACAAGCCATATTAGATAATCTAATGGCTTACTTGGAAACCGGGAAGCAAAAACGATACCACAGTGACTCAAGACTGTAATATTGAAGTTAAAAGGAAGACAGAAAATAATGCCCCATTTGTCTGCCCATGTGCACTCAGCCTTGCTGATGTATTTCCTGATCACCAGAATGATCAGGAATGTTTGAAGAATATGACTAATAAATTGAAAATCTTAAAAAAAAAAGTAATGAAAATTAGCAAATATATAAATTTTTGGTAGCAACATCCAAAGTGCAGGGTGGTATCTTACTGAAAACACCACAGGGTGTTCTCAATGCTCAGCCCTTAATTCCAGTAAAAGCCCACCTGTGTGCACAAAATGAGAAGGATAAACTCAAGGCATTGTCACCATGAGGGGATCATCAAAATCAGGGAAAGAAAAAGCTGTGGAAGTCAATGCTTTCATTCTCAAGATCAATAGAAGCAGAGCATTTTAGGGGGAAATTCTGCTTTCCAATGCATTAGGCCAAGCTGTTCATGCTCACCATTTATATTTTTTCTCTACAACATCAGATGTGGCAACATCAAACAGCAAACAGCTCTGTCCATCACGCAGCTGGAGGAAACTAATGCACTGCAATGCACAGCTCAGTATTCCTATGATCAGCCACATGATAATGATTTAAATGATCATAAAGCTGTTATTTTTATAATACATAACTTTAAAAAAAACCCAAGAAATTATTTGGTAGGCTTACTAGTTGCCAAACTTTTCAGAATTCTTCTGCTGTGGAAACCTTTAGAAGTTCCTGTAAAATTTGTGTTATTTATTTGTGAGCCCAAATAAAAATGTTCAACTAAATATGACCCCAATCAGTTAAAACATTTGCAAGTTACAGAACTGTGGCCAAAAGTCCTGCTTTTGCCAAAAAAATAGTTCATTTGTACGTAGGTCTACAAGCAGTTAATTTTTAATGCAGACAGGTGTCTCTTTGGTGTTTCAAACCTGTCTTTTATTGGGCAGGAGATACTGAAAATGGGATACCTATGGAGAGCTTGTGGAAACTTGTTTTGGAGTGAACAGAGCTGCAAATTTAGCCCTTAGTATTTTTCCAGTGGCCTTACAAATGGCTTTTATGTGGAGAACCAAGGGGGAAATGTTGGCTTTACAACCCTGATGCATTCCAGGTATGAGTTTTCCAGCTGTAAATTGTGTGAATTCTGGTTCTGGAGTTTGAGAGGGAGCAGTTGTGTTCTCTGGGTGTGACAGGGAGCACCTGCCTGCGACCTGGCTCCATTGGTGAGCACCAGGTGGGGCTTTGTTGCTTTATTGTGGCTGTGGATGAAGCCTTGGCAGGAGGAGCAGTTTCAGCTCTGGTGTTGCTGTGTAGTGGACACTCACCAGCCTTACAGCTCAGTTTAAGCCATTTCCTACCAAATTTCCTGGGGTGCTCCAGGAGTTGATCATCCTCTGACTTGGGGGTTAATCAGTCACTGAATTTTTAAAGTGTGCTCATCACTTGGGCTTTGATTTGCTTATTTGTTGTGTTATTTATTGGATGGGAAATGCTTCTTTGAGGTGTACATGTGTTTATTTGTGTAAAGAGCTGCTGCACTGACCCCTCAGGACAGCGCTCCTCACTCTGGAAATACCTCAGGAATTTGCAGGACACGAGCTAGAGATTTAAAGGAGCAAAGACAGACTCCTCTTGCCTCTCTTGAAACAATTAAGTGTCTTGGCTTTGTTTTATAGCATTGCTACATACAAACCAGGTCCTGACAAACTTCTGAAATAATGGGGTTGGATTCTTCCAGTCTTTGAGACATCCAAATGCTTTAAATATCGTCTTACTGTGTTGTTAAATGGGAGTTACAGCCATGGTGGAGGTATTACTGGGTGAAACATTCTTGGCTTGTCTAGAGAGATCAGACTGAATTATAAGAGTGGTGTTTTCATGTGGCAAAGATTCTTTCTTTTGGATTGTTCTCAACTTGAGTTGTAACAGGAAAAATTCCTCCTGCATCACAAGAGAGGCTGTCTCCTAGTTTAACCTTCTCAGCTGGCATAAATCACTGCAGCTTTTTTTAATGTCAGGTCACAGGCTTGGATAAACATATTTATTCATATCAAGCCACTGAATATTTTGAGGTTCATCTATGACTAACTGAAAGTCTTTAAAAATAGACCAAACATCAGAAAGCTCTTGAAATGTTTTGTGATATAAAGTCTACTTCAAATAAATGGGATGGTCTCAATGGCCTCTTACAGCTGGTTCATTTTAATGGATTTTTATCCTCTTTTCTTTCCCTGATGAAACCAAATGCAGCTCACCTCTGGCACAAGGTCGGATGAGTGCTTGATGAGATTTGCTAATGTCCCTGGTTATAATAACAGCCATGGGCCCACCTGATGTAAAAGGCCCCATTTGGATTTATCCCTGCACATCCAGGTCACCTCCCCTGGGGGACTCTCTGGCACATAACTTAGGGCATCTTACTATCAACTGTGTAAAGATTGAGGTTTGGTACATGGGTAACTGCTGTGGAAAAGCTTCACATAAAAACAAAATGATGGGCCACAAGATCCAGTATGGAACAGCTCTTTAGGTGGGTCTTCCTTTTAATTCAGGATCTTCCTCAGGATTAAGAATGTCAGTTCTCTCCTGAGATGATGTTGGTTTGGAGGTCCCCCTTGGGGGGCTTTCAGTTGTTGAGATTGTGGTGCTCATACAGGGATGCTGCTAAAATAAGACTTGTGGGAGTGGATCTTGGATCTGAGCTCTTTGCTTCTGTGCTTTGCCTTACTAGTAACCAGCACCAGTTCAGCCTACAGTTAATTCACATGATTGGGGTGCAAGATAGAAAGGAGACACATTCTGAACAGTTTCAGTTGAGGATAAGGGACAGACAGTCCAGGTCCACCAGCCTATAGAGGTGCCAGAAAATTAAAATGTTACTTTTTGTTTTTCTATTCATTGTAAAGGGATGAAAAGCTTCCTCTTAAGTTCATTTATGTTGTTTTAATGATATGAAGGATTTAGTGGGGCAGACAATTTGAAGTGGAAACTGAATTCAAGAATGTTGTTGAGTCCTACGCTGGGCAAGTAGATTAGGGACCACACATGCAGGCTTGAAAACATTTAATTTTTAAAACCTTGTTATGTAAGAGGGCACAAAACAATGTAAAAGACTTAGGGCCAACCTTGCAGCTGGCATAGATCCGTGCAGCACCATGGATTTCAGGGCAGCAATACCAATTTCTGCTGGTTGAGATCCTGGCCTTTAATCTGTCATCAATCTAATAAAATCGAGCTGCTCTAATTACCACCGTGTCAGTCAGAAATATGTTTGCCTGAAATGATAAAGCTGAGTTGGATCCTGGAGCCCACACAAGTCAGCAAACACTGTGCAAATCTGAGTTAAACCATTTGTTTGCCCACTTAAGGAGAGGTTGTCCACGGTCATGGTATGTGTGGAAAGACAGCGGGGGAGTGAGAGGAACAACTGAAACATATGGCCCAAGCGAGCTTTCTCTTTATTCCAATGCATCAGGATAAGACAAGCTGTTGAACCGATGAGAAACCTTCCTTAGATACCATATTTCAAGATTAAAACTGGGAGAAATTCAGTACCAGTGATCTCACATCTATGTTTGACTAAAGGTATAGAAAACCATTAAACTGAGAGCAGAGGAAAAAAGCCCCCAGGCTCAGCCTCCCCTAATCCATAATAGCTGCATCATTATGTAAAAGAAAGCAGCAATTTCCCCACCAATGTGTCCATAAACGGAAACCTTATCAATACCTCCAGATGCTCCCTGCCTTTATGACACTATTAAGTTTAATTGCACTGATATAATGGATTTGTGTGGAACAAGGTCTTTTCAGGATCGGGTTTGGGGAGCGTGCAGGCACAGGAGAGGGGTCACATACATTGAGACATGCTCTTCACTGCACCTTAACTTCATTTTGGCCTCGTGTTTCTTGAAGAAAAATGTGGAATTGGCATTTTTGCGGTGTGTGTGACCTCTGGAAAAGTCAAGATTGAGAACTTTATTGCAGCTGCCCTTGCTGCAACTTAACGCTCTTGCAGTGGGAGTTAATTTAGTTTTCAGTAAAGAACACTGGGTTATATTTAACATGAACATAGGAGTTACAATTTTGAGCTATAATCCTTGGGCTGCTTCTCCCTGAGTCAATGGAAGGAAAATTTTAGCTTTAGTTTCAGGGAAAATTTTAGAGAATTTTACCTTTAGAGCAGAGACCAACTTCCAGTGGGTCTGAAAATCCCTATTTGTGGTGAATCCAGGGAGAATCTTGATATCTGTTCTTGAAGACTTGTATCAGCAAAGCCTTTCCACCTCTCCAAATCTAATGTTTGCAGGTTTTATCAGCTGTCTTAGCAGAATAAATTCATCTTGTCCATTCCTGTCATTAATTCAAAATATCTGCTTTATTTTATAAAATGTAGCCACTCACTGGTGTTGATGTATCAGTGAGATTTGACAGCATAAATACAGAAAAAAAAAGCAACACTATTCTTTTCTTGCCTCTCCCCCAGAAAATTCAGACACCTACAGGGTTTTCTTATTTCCAAACCAAGATTTCCTGCCTCAGAGCCAGGAATGAAAAAGACACAGATTTTGTCATCTTATAATCTTTTTTTAGCTGCATGTGTAAATAAAGATATCAGCATGACAACCAGTGACTAAGTGCAGCTCACTGTGAGTAACACCAAGAGGCTGCACCCCAGCTTTGCCTTGGCAGGACCTTCTGAAATGTCCCCAGTGAAGGATGCAAAAGCCAGAAAACTTGTCATTGTTACATCCTTGATATCCCAAGGCAGCCTTACTTTCAGTGCAAGGGAACAATGGTAGTGACTGGCTTTGTAGGACAGGCAGGGATTTAGGAGCACATCTTCCAGTGCCCCAAAGCTGCAGATGGTTGATAAGATATATGGATAGGGTTTCTTTCCCCCAAATTCTTCTTTGGTTTAAGGTGGTTGGAACTGTTGCTAAACATGAGATGACATGACAATCTCAGAGGAAGTGCCCTTCATGTAATATAAAATAAAAGTGAATCTTTTCTGCATTGAGGGTTTTTGTTGGTTTTTTTTTTTTGTCTTACTCTTGGAGAGCTTTCACCTGAGACAGCTTTTTCTCTGCATCATATATGTCATAGTTATTCTGTATTATTTAAGCACTTTTGGAAATGGATGGAGTGCTAGCATTGGCTAACAGTTCTCAACAATGCCAGGGCCATCACCTGCTGACTCCTTCCTGCAGTTGTGTTCCTCCATCAGGTACTCTGCTGAGTGTTTTTATTTTTTTAATGTCGCCTCTCTGAAGTGATAGTTGCTGTCAGAAATCTGTATCAGTCCTAGTTGAGACTATGTGGATAAATATCATGTATATATTTTTCCGTTATTTTGAAAGATTCTTGAAAGTGTTTCTAGGAAGTGCATAGATCTTGGCTTTTCTTTCTCTGGGTGAAGTATTCCCTTTTATTATCATAAGAAAATCTTTACCTCTTCTCCATTACTGTGTCATTTAGTCATCATAGGCAGATGAGTTTATCTTCTGAGAAGTGCCTTTAAGATGTTAAAGTGGTAGCATTACAATTTAAAATCCTTCTGACACTGCCTGTTCCACTGGAGTACTAAATCTTGTCTTCAGTGTGAATGGAAATCAAATAAAGCTTTCACTTGCTTGACAATTGTTGCAAAATAGAAGAAAATGTTCAGGCTTTCATATAGTAATGACTGTGTCATCTCAGTGCAGTTCAAAGAGCAAACCCTTTTATGCACACAGACAACGTTTACTTTTGAGATCCATTGCTATTTCCTAGACTTTCCTGGCAAAAAATTAACAAAGGATTTTGTAGTTACCATGCCATTTACCACAGTGTCACTTAAATGATCTTGCTCATTCACATCCTGAAAAAGAAAAAAAAAACTACATTGTCAAAAAACCCCAAAACACTGGGAACTGATAGACCAGAAACAAACTGAGAAGCATGGAAGGGTTTGGGGATTTTTTTTTGTCTTCTGTGCATGGTGGTATAGCTGACATCTGCATAGTGCCATGTAGGAGGGAAGAAAGAAATGGTTTATCAGTAATTCCATCTCCAAAGTACCAAAGAATGAGAAAAAAGCAAAATGGAAGCTGTACAGCAGAGGAAGCAAGAGCTTCACAAAAGCAAACTCTCTCTCTTGCATCACAGGTTTGGAAACAGGAATATTTCATGGTTGAAAGGCAGTCATCAGGGTTGAAAGTGTCGTGTGTACTTTTTCTTCAGGTAGACAAAAAGCTAATAAGTCTGCACACTCATTACTTCTGTAATATGCACTGATGGAGAGGGGATAATAATAGTTCTTTACTCTTTATGGTTTTTTCTCCTGTAATTTCTGAAATCTGGGTTTCCACAGGGTGTTGTGTATGTACAGGTAATCAATGCTGCCAACAGCCCAGGCCATGCTCTATGGTAACAGAGGAACAACTGCCTGCTATGATTTGCCTTTTTAATTATCACTTTAATCATGGGTGCTCAGCATTTGTAATGGCAATTGATACAGTCATCAAGGCATAACGAGGAATCATTGAGTAGCATGAAATTCATCACGTTTATTTAGCCTTTGTGACCCTTGGAGGAAAAAAAAAAATCTGTTTTTTTAATGAATTATTGTATCCATGAGGGTTAAGGTAAAGCTAAGAGAACATGACTTCTGACATGAGATGCAGTCTTGTCTCACCCTCTCTGCCAGGACAGAGCAAGCCTAGTCAGCCATGTAATGGATATTTTATGGGGTATGTGTGAACTGAAGGGACTTTCTGCCCAGGGAGGTGTTGGAGTCACCATCCCTGGGTGTGTTTAACAAAGCCTGGATGTGGCACTGGGTGCCAGGGTTTAGTTGAGGGGTCAGGGAATGGGTTGGACTCAATGATCTTTAAGGTCTCTTCCAGCCTTCTGATTCTGTGATCTGTGACTTGATAAGAGTTTCCACCCTCTGCGTGCCATGGGAGTAAATAGGGGCTGCTGAGCCTGCTCAGATTTCGGGGCAAACTGACAATTTTCAAACCCAAAGGAAGGTCTCTTGTCTTCTGCCTGTGCTTGTCATCCTGTCATCCTTTCAAGGCTGAGCTTCTGCTCTTGCTGAATCTGCACACATTTTAATCATCTACATCCCACTCCCACCAACTGTGGGATCTGCCTGTACCTTTGAGCAGGACTCGTGGCAGCTGGCTGCCTTCTCTCCGTGGAGTCTGCAGCTCAGTCCTGCACGTTGGTTCTTCTGTTCCTGCCAATCCCACTTGTGTAAATCCAGACCAGACTGTGGTTTCAATGTGGTGTAGGGACCACTGACCTCTCAAGCTTCTGTTAGCAGATTCTGGGCTTCGGGTTCCAAAAAAATGAAAATACCTCTTTGGGAATTAACACAAGAGTCCTAATGAATCCATATTTGTGTGTCCTTCCCCATTTTTCCACTGCCTGAGTCAATTAGCCCTATGGTTGCATGGTGTATTTGTTGTTACTCGTGTGGGGTAACCCGTGACAATTTGTGTTTTAGACTTCAGCAAGGATATTGTTTTCCTTCAAAACCATTTCAAGATCTCTTCACAGAGACAAAAAATAAAATGAAGAGGTCAATTCCTACAGCAGTTATTTTGTAGTAGCTCTGTTGGATAAACCTGATTACTTACATGGCCAGTGAACTTGCATTGCTTGTTTGACTTGGGTTGCATTGTATGAACTGAAACAAAAACCACATCCAGACTGCTTTGGAGTGGAAGAATTCTGCTATCAGTTCAATCTGTTTTCCTTGTTGTTGTTTCCATGTAATGAAAAGATAAATATGCAAACATATTTACTTCATTAATTTTAAACAGTGCCAGGAAAAAGGCTCTGTCTAGGGATTGTGGAAAAATATTGTGAAAATTAGCTCTACATATTTTGCTTTCAGTCAACTCTGTTAATTAGGATCAAAGTACTGCAATTTTTAAAAGTTCTCACTGTTCCTTCCCACACATTTTCATATTTCAAGAAGATGCAGTTAACTAAGTCTGAGACTGTCAGTAAAGCCCATGGGAATAAGGGTTCACGTACTAATAGCTGGGTACCAACATCCCTGAGGCCTTTGAAAATGCCAGGATTAGCTGTGCAGGGAGGTCAGGTTGGGTTGCCTGTCCCTTGGGTGGCCTCTGGGATGGAAATGGAGCAACTGTTTCCCCAACCATCCTCACTGCAGGGTGTTTGTGTGTGGTTTCATCTTCACCCTGGTAAGACAAGTGCTGTGAGGAAGCTGCTTTTACAGGTGTGAAACATCTCTTTTTGCCTCAAAATGAGCAATTGGGTACTTGCAGGAGGAAGGAAAAAAAGGAGTAGCAAATTGGTTTGGTACAAGGTACTGGTAGATTGTGGTTTTCCAAATGAGCTCAGTAGCAAATGAAATCTTTAATGTGGTTGTCTGAAAAGGAAACTGGGACACAGAAAGGTGATGTCCTGTCTCCTAAACCCTCTGCAGGCCATGGACAGAGCTGCCACACCAGAACCATCCCATATAGGAGGTGCTCATGCTGTTTCATGTGCCTTTCCTCTCAAGCATGAAGACATTTCAATTTTAAGCAGGCACATAGTTATAAAAGAATGTTGAGTCAGCTTAAAAATCGTGCTGAGATAAATAATTTACCTTTATTGGCACTGATAACTCTTAAAATTCTAAATACTATTTTTCCCTGTGTTTCAAGGGGGATTCATGACTGTAATTTATGTTGCTGTGTTGCTTTTTCTCAGTTCGGTTGCAAGGCTTTTTAGTTTTGTGCTTTGATATATATTTTACTTTCCAGTTACTGTGCATTGAAAGATCACAGCATTTTTTTCTAAAACATTGTGTGAAGTGCTCTGGGTTCACTGCTGGATCTCCAGCATTGGCCTGTTAAGAGTTTCAATTTTTAAATGCAAATGGTATGTAACTGTTTATAAATCTGACAAGCACCTATACAATGGGCATAGATCTGCCCTAATTTAATCACACTGGAGAAGTGGCAGGAGGTTTATTTTGCCCTCTCTGCAGAAGTGTCAGCCCTCTTCCCCCTGCTGAGAAGCCCTTGGCACTTTGCTGGTCAATTCTCAGTGAGAGAAGCCTTGCCTTGTGATTCCCAAGGGCTGGGTGAGTAATGGCACACATCAAACACGTGTTTTCCCAAGCCCAGTGACTGACAGCAGCGTATCAGGACGGGTCATGGCTGAAGGATTGCTGCTGCTTAGCTCCAGGTGCCTTGGAGCAGGAATCAGCCTCATTACTCTTTGTTACTACAACATCTTCCTGAGAGTGGCCCTGGTCTGCAGCCTGGCTTTGAAACAAATCCTGCTGCAGGCTCTCACTGCTCTTGACTCACCTCCTTGACTGGGAAATGCAAGGGGCTGCACTTCACCAGAGGAGGGGCAGACTGGCCTTCTGCAATCTAGGCCATGCAAATTCTGCCTTTGGTGCCAGGAATTGTCCTCTTTGCATCTCTTGAAACTTCAGTTTGTTTGAACCCATCATGTGTTCCACCTCTCAAATGGGTGACAGTATTGTCCCCTGCCTTTCCTGGGACTCTTGCTGGTGATCTAATCTGGCTGGACATGCATGGCAGCCACCAGCCTCCCCTTGTTCTTGCTTCTCACAACATCCTGGCTGTAGCTGCTGACACAAAGCACTGTTGTTTCTTGGTTTTTTTGGAGGGGGGGTGTGTGGAGTGTCTAGTGGCTCAACAGGGAAATGATTTCCTGGCAATGTGCGCAGCTATTCAGTTAACTTTTGAGTAAAATTCAAAATCAATCCATTTCTGTTGTTGGGTGCAGTCTAGTGGGAGGCTGGTGTGTGGCATTAATCCTGGCAGACTTCTGCAGTGAGGTTGGGATACATTTGTATGCAGGCAGAGGATTTCTAGGTGCAGGAGGAGATTTGAGGCTGATTCCAGATGCATTGTAAGCAGCAGGCCATGTGTGCATGCCTCCACCCCACTCCTGCATTCTCCTGAGGTGTAGAGCATGGCCAGGGCTCCCCAGCACACACACAGTCCCAGCTCTGGGAGCCACAGGTCCAAATCCCAGCCTTGTTTGTCTGCTTGATTCTCAGAAAATAACCTCCCTTCTTCTGTGTCCCTTTGTGCTTGTCTTTTTCAAACAAGTAGGAATGCTGTTGTTTGGTTCTTGTATATTGAATTCCCGACCCTGTGCTCTATTTAAGGGCTGACTATTACTTGTTATTTCACCAAAGTGCAAACAAAAAGAATGAGCTCTATTTAGTCCTTGATGTTTGGTAGGAGAACTGGGGGAAATTACCTTTAGGTTGAAGCAATAAAAAAAAGAATAAACATATATTGCATTTTCTAACTAATAAAAATTAGCTGTGTGGTTTCCAATCCTCAGCCTGATCTCTCTTGCATTCCAATTATTAAGAATAGCTTCTATCACAGAATATTAATTTAAGGCAGAGTTAAAAGAACCAGTTTCAGGCAGGTCATCTGTCAGTCTGCAGTAGCATGGGGTGGGTGGTTCCCTGTGCCTTCTGAGCAGTTCAGGTGTGCTGAGCTGCAGTGGGCAATGGCTGGGGGGCATGGGAGTCCCCAAATGAGCAATGGCCAGTGGGGCTGGGGGCATGGGAGTCCCCAAATCTGTGGCAGGTAGAGGGGACATAGCAGGGGGGCTGGCAGCTGAGGTGGGCAGGTTTGGGTGGGCCACAGGGCACACAGGAGCAGCAGAACCTCAGAGCTGCTGGCAGGATGTGTCCTGTGGCACCAATGTGCCATTTGGTGCACACATGTCAGGTTTGCAAAGTTCAGTCCTTGGCAGAGGCATGCAAAAAGCCTGGGGACATTGGATCCTGAACCTGCTCTGGAAACCCTGGATTTTGAGGGGAATTCATGAGCAAGGTATGGGATTGTAGCCATCAGCTGGGAACAAGGAGTTGAGGAGAGGGGTAGTGAAAGGGCTCCCTGAAGGGTCTGTGCTCAGGGGAGTGTCCTCACTCTGTGCAAAGGGTCTCAAAAAACTGCTGAGAAGGAGAGATTCTCCCTGACTGAGGAAATTCATGGAGCTTTCAGCAGTGCAGCTTGGAGGCTGCAGTGTTTGTGGGAAGAGGGCTGGCTCTCACCTGGCAAGAGTGAGCCAAACTCCCCCTGCTTGTGATCATGTAGGGCTGAAAGGGCAGAATATGCTGTAATGGATCACAAGGATTGCAAGCTAGGTGTATTATTATTATTATTATTGTTGTTGTTGTTGTTGTTGTTCATTGAGGCCTGTGCAGATGAGTAGTTTGCTGCCAGGTGTCCTCAACTTACAAGAAGCATCATGCCAGTCTAAAATGAGTGGGATTGTGGAGCTGGTCTGACTGAGCAGCTAACTTGGGCAGACTGGAGGCTGTGATCTGAATTGTGCTGGTTTAGGGTTAAGTGTAGTCCCCTACAGTGCAGCTTTGCAGTTAAAATGAAATAGTTGAAAATGGAATAAATTGCATCAAGTGGGTCCTTTGATGTCAGTCAGCTGCCTGTCTGAGTCTGGCTCACGTTAGCAGTGTATCAGGAGGGAGGTGGCATTCCCATGGGTGCATGGATGGAAGAGCTTCTAGTGTGTGGCAAAGTGAGTTGTGGCTGTCACTTTCTAAATGCTTGTTTTATTCTTCTGTTTATTTATTTTTAAAGAAGACATGAATATGGGGGAGGATTGAGGACAGCTTTATATTCCTCCTGTATTTGTCAGCTCCTGTCTTTCTAAAAATGTCAGATTTAAATTTTACTGTTTCAGTATTGCAGGGAAAAAAAAATATCCCTGCAATACTGAATACAATATCATTTTGTCTCCCTTGTTTCCCCTAGAGTTTGCATCACCTAGTTTTTGTTTCAAATCATCCTTTAGGCCAGAAAAGAAATATCAAGGACCAGAATTGCATCTGTGGTAAATCTGCACAGCTCCCTCAGTGGGGAGCAGCCAGGTACTGGGCTGTTACTGGGACTGGTGCACATGCATCCATATCCTGCCTGGCCATGAAGCCAGACATAATTTTCCAGTCCTAGAACACCAAATCAATGCTAGGAAGTGATGTAAGGCACAGGAAAATACAAACCTCCCTCCACTGCAGACATTTGTAGAGGTTTCCCTGGGGTCTCGAGGGCTCCAGGGAATGGTCTCTTGGCTCTGTGCTTCATTGCTCTCATGCTCTCCTGAACATTTCCAGTGTTTCCACCTTCTCCTGTCCAAAATCAGCATTGCTGTGCTTAGCACTCAGCTTTTTCAAAGGAACAGCCCAGTTCCTTATGATCCATCACCTTTTGGTCCATCTCAGCCCAGATGTTTTTCCCCCCACACTTGTACAAACCTGTGGCTGCGCTGGCAGCGAGGCCTCCTCCCTCCCTGAACCTCAATGGCATCACTTTACACACAAGTATCAATTTCTGCATTGCTGGTGTCAGTTTTCCTCATGTTTAAGGAATGTTAAGCACCATTAACATAATCATACATGTCACTGGCACTGAACATACCTTCAGAGGTGCCTCAGTGAGTGCAATGTGAGCTGCCCTCCAGCTATGCAGAACAAAAGGTGGTGTGTTAACAATATTAATGGCTGCACAAACCAGTGCAGATGAAATCAGGCTTGCTTTTAATCAGTCTTCAGGAGTTTTGTGTGCTGAGGCTATTTGTTTATAGTGGAGGCCAGGTTGTGCCAGAATCTATTAAGCACAGGGAAAATGATCAGTCCATTTTTTTGCTCATTCTTAGTGTGAGAAAAGGAGACACTCCATGGCAGGGAAAGAACCTGAAATGACACTTTGCAGAGCATCTCTTGGTCTGAGTGAGGCTGGGATACAGCGATAAACACCGTGACAAATCTGTAAAAGATCCTTTTAACATCAGTAATTCTACTTACATCTGTAAGCATCAAAGCTAAATGGGTTCTCTGGGAGAGTCCTCAACCTCTTCAGGGGGCTCTGTCTGGTAAGGGCAAGAAAGGGATTGTCAGGTACAGATAAATACAGCATCTCATAATTTGCTTGTGGTTGGTATATTGGTAAAATATAATTCATTGACCACTTACTTGGGTGAAACACTTCTGTGATTCAATACAAAAAGCACTGTTTCCTTTAATAGAAATTTAAATTCATTAGGAGGGTTGTTTTCTTTCTGTTCTGTGAATATTTGAAGTGTCATTTCCTATATATCAGCTGTTAACTGTGATACTTTTATGGCATGGGGGATGCCTTTTAAACATTATTTTTACTATACAAATCCACAGAGAAGTTTAAAAATGAGAAGTTTATTATGGTAACACTGTAAGAATTTTCATGTTTCTGCTCTTGCAAAACAAACAAAAATTTATAGTGGAATGTACAAGTGTACCAGAGTCCAAGTCAAAGTTTCATATTGATATTTTTCAAAACTAGACATTTTCAATATATATATTCAGTATACTTCCATTTTTCTGTTAAAAAACGTTGTTCAGATAAACTACAATATGTGCTTCCAGACATTCTGTGTAAGAGCAAGAAGGAATATCAGAACAGTGCAGTTTGGGTTTTGTTTTGTTTGTTGCTTGGGGTTTTTTAAGCTGATAATAGTTCTGCAATTTTATCTGCCTGTGCTCAGTACCAGAGGAACTAATTGAAATTTTAGGCCTGGTATTATACAGTGCAGATTAAATATCTGTTCCTAAAATCAATGACCATGAAGAAAATCAGTGCATAATAATGCACATATTTGATTACAGTTTGCAGACAACAGTGAATGTTGCTGTTCAGAATTGTGCCCTCTTCATGTACCTTTGTGTAGTACTCTGAAAAAAGCCAGATTTGCTCTCCAAGGACACACACCCACGTGTTCCTTGCTTAGCAGGAGCAGATGTCAAGGACCAGCTTACAGGTGAAGCAATGACCTGAAATCTTTTGACCTTTGTATTACACTGATCAGGCTTTTATGTTATTCCTTCCTCTCCTGTCTGCCTGAAATAAATAAATATAGCAAAGTAAGTGTCAAATTAGAGTCTGAGAGAAGTTGGAAACCAACCAGTTGTGCTTCCAGCCAACTTCAAAGTGTGAGGTTGTTTTTTTCTTCCTTCTGCAACACAGAATCTTGTGGATATGGGCTCCAACTGTTTCTCTGAAGTGAAGTTTTAGGCTGCTTTAAGATTGCCTCTATGCTTTTCTCCCCCCTTTGTTTCTTTCCATGGAGTCTTGGCCAACTCCAGGACTACCCGGTGATCATTAGCATTGCAGCAGGAGACAATGAATGGAGAGGCACATATGTCACCTGTTCCACGGTGACACTGCAGCCATCCCCGCTCTGCGGGGGTGCTTCAGGGATGCTGAGCATCAGGGGGCTGAGATTCCTGGAGAGAAAGATCTGAGGATTTTTTTTAAGAGCTAAATTGCATTCCCGTAACAAGTGATCAAATATGCAGAAAGAAAAATGTCTTGTAAATCACTTTATCCTGCTAAAAATTATTTCTTAAGAAATACTAAGTTAAATCCTTGCAATACACTAAGATGTCTTTCAGAAATCAAATGTGACAGCAAAGAATGGACTTCACCTATTCAAGGTGATGAATTGGACATTTTTTTTTCCTAATGTTCCACATCCTCCTGCCATTAAGGACAATGACAAACCCCTATTGACTACAAGGGGAAACCATTTGGCTTTTTATCAGGGCTAAATTCTAATTAAGCCTGAAAAAAATAGGTCTTCAGCCAACTGTACTTTGCCATGCCAGTATCACATCTGGCCCACATATCTTTACATTGTGCATATTCAATCTCCTGCTGCTGCTGGAATTTTCACAGCCTCTGCCCCGTGCTATGGGCACCTGGAGTTGCTCTGAGATGCTGAGCAGTGGATCTTGCTGAAAAGGTGTGGAAAGGTGAGGATGTTCACACTCTGGAGAGGTGCCAGTTGATCACCAGGGGGGCTGCAGCATCCTTCACCTCTCTCACACATTGATTCTGCTCATATGTGGGAAGTCCTTCCTTTCCACATTTCCACTCCTTGGGACTAAAGCTGTCCCCCACCAGCCTTGGGTGGATGTTCCCCACCTTTCCCAGAGCGTGTGCTGCCCTTGCACACCCGTGAGCAGCAGCTGTAGCTGTGGTGGCAGCATGGATTGCCCTTCCCTGGATGGTGGACCACACTTCCCTTTGGGATCAGGGACAGTGCTGTGCCGAGCTTATTAAATGCTCTGTAATGCTGTTAAAAATAGGTTAGAAACTGTTGTAAAATAGTTGATAGATCGTTAAGCACGTACTGTTAGTTTGGTTATTATACTGTAAAAGGGGTTAAAAGGGTAGTTATAAGAAATAGGGTACTCAGCGTACCATAATACACCTAAGTAAAGTGCACTAGGAGCCAGCCTGGACAGAACTGCAATGGCCCAATCAAAGCCTAAAACATTCATGCAAATGAAGGATCCAAACAGAAACCAATCCAAAGGGGCAAAAAACAGGATAAAAAGGGGCTTCTGACCCGCTGAAGTTGTGCCCCTCCATCTGGGACATTGGGGACATCACTACAGGTGTTGCAGCATCCTCAATGAGAATGTTCCTGCTCCGCCCAGGCCCCCTTGCTTTAAGCCTTTCTTTTTTTTTTTTTTTTTATAATAAAAGCTGAAATCCCTTCAGTACCAGGAGCCTGCTCCCGTTTTTATCACTGCGATCCTGAAGTGACTTCAATCCCGCCTCCTGCTTCCTCTCACCTTTCAGGCAAGAGAGGTAATGAGTGAGCAGAGATGAGCGGAGGGGCAGTACCAAACCTTCGTGTTCAGACAGGGGCAAATTAAAGATAACAATGCATTGCTGAGGCTGGAAATTGCAGGCAGGCGGAAGAACAGCGTTACCTTTTCCCATTGTCAAAGACACTGCTCGCTCCCTGCTCACCCAGCTCATGGATTTTTGGATTCAGTTCTTCCCCTGACTTAGAAATTAATTTAAAACCCATTCCAAGAGTTTTCCTTTGTTGAGATGTTTCTTGCTTCCTACAGAAAAATTTGGATGGTGGCCCTGATTTAAGTATCATTTGCTTTTGGGTATAGCCAGCCTAACAACATTAGAAAGGTGGGAATAGCACAGGAAGCATGAGGTTTGTTTCTTTGTTATTCTTTTTCCTTCCTCTGCCTTTTATTATCTTTTCTCTTTTCTTAAGCCTCTGAGGAATTTCAGGAGTAAGTTCAAACTTCTCCTTCAGAGCCATAAAGTTCCTTTCCCGTTTCAGAAAAGGAAGGAGGATTTATGGAGTTTTGTGGTTTGTGTGTGATGGCTGCAGGAGCTGGTGCTGTGATGCCACAGTGGGGTTCGATTCACGGGCTGGATGAACCCGCTTCTAGTGCAGCATCAACCACCTGAGCAGTGCTTACCTCTGGCTTATATGGGTGGGGTACAGGAACTTCCCAAAGCTGAACCGGTTCAATCCGCTTCAAACTGCTCCAAAATGGTGCAAACCAGTCCAAACCGGTTCAGAATGGTCCAGACCTGGCCAAACTGGTCTGGACCGAAACCCATTTAAACTGGTTGAAACTGGTTTAAACCTGTTCAAACTGGTCAGAAGTGGTTGGAACCGGTTTGAACCAGTCGGAACCGATCAGAATCTGTTCAAACCCATCTAAACCAGTTCAAACCGATCAAAACTGGTTGGAACCATTTCAAACCGGTCCAGACCAGTTGGGACTGGTTTGAACCGGTTTGGATTGGTTTGAATCGGTTGGAAAGCCAACCCTATCCTGGGCTGCCCAAGGTGTGGTCAGCAGGTGAACAGAGGGGGTTCTTCCCCTCTCATCCCCTATGGCCAGATCCCAGCAGGAGCACTGTGTGCAGCTCTGGAGATTTTGACTGGGGCCTTTGAAACCTCGAGAGGGGAGATTTCACTTGGATATTTGACAGCATTTTTTTGTGATGAGGGTGATGAGGCGCTGGCACAGGTGTCCCAGGGGAAGCCGTGGTTTACCCATCCCTCAAAGTGTTCAAGGCTAGGCTGGATGAGGTTTTGAGCAACCTGGCCTGGTGGAAAATCTCCCCGCTCATTGCACAACTAGATGGTGTTCAAGACCTCTGCCAGCCAAAATCATTCTGTGATTTTGTGATTCTAGGATGTGCAAATTCAGCAATGCAGTCAACCTTGCTGTGGTTTCAGGTCCTAGTCTCTCAGTTTCATGTTCCTCATTTTATATCTACAATACCTCTGTTTACAGCAACACTTCTAAATTTTGAATATCAGCACAATGAGTCTGTATGGCTCGAAGTATCAGCAAAATCCTGTGCTCTGCAAGGCTGACTGAGGAGGAAATCTACCCTATCCTACTGGGTAGGGCTGTGTGGACAGAAGTCTCTGCTTTCCAAATGCTGACACGAAGTAGGCAGCCATCAGGGATCAGCCAGATTGTTTGGAGAACTCTTCCAATTAACTGTGTTACTTCGCAAAGAGAGTTTAGATAACCAAGAGAAGCTGCATTTTATAGGATATATATATATATATGTGTGAGTTTATTTATAGCTCCATATGCGTATTGCTTCCTGTGTTGGAGGGGACAAAGAAGGACACTGTTAGTCCTATACTGGAATGCCGGGGTAGAGAAAAGGGCTTAATTCTTCTTTACTTTGTGCAATTAGAGAAAAGCTGAATGACTTTCATAAATGTTTCTTCTTCATGTTTGACCCTATGGGTCCCACCCATGAGTGTATTGAAGGAGAAGATGCCTCCAGTGTGCTGTGTCTGCCACCGTTGCTCCCCAGTCCCAAGGATGGCACAGTGGGTGCTTTATTTCAGTGTGTGTGTGTGTGGCTATTCTTATATGAATATTTTTAAATGGTTTATGGTGGGGAAAGGAGGAGAAACAAAGGGCTCATCACATTTTCTTCTTTAAAACAACAAAACGGAAATCAGTGGCTTTGTACAGATCAAGGATGCACTAACTGTGGTCAGCCTCACTCTCCAAGAATGTATCAGGCTTTATCTAGGATCTCTGTCTGATGCTTTGTGCTTATTAGAAATCTGAATGGCATTTCATTTTGGAGTGACACTTCATTTTCTCAACTGAGTCGATTAGGAAGATATCACCCATCTTCAAATCTTTGCGTTCAGTTTTATATTTTCCCCTCTCCTTGCTTCGGAAGGGGACAAAAAAAGGAAGGGGTAGGGGGGAAAGGAAGAGGGAGAGGGAAGGAAAAAGAAAAGCTTTTCCCTTTAAAGTAAAGCCTTTCTCGGGCTTAGCCTTTTTCCCCAGACCGGGGGGAAGCGAGAGGTCCGGTGAGCTGATTGTCAGGATCATGTGGTGCGTGCAGTGGGTGCTGCGAGAGAGAGCCGTGTTTATCCAGGGCCATGTGGAGGTGGGCGGGTGCCTACCCGGGGACAGGGGACAGGAGAAGCTGGGCTCCTGCAGCAGCCACGCTGTGAATAGCCCACATTGACTGAACTGTCTAACCGGACTAATTTGCTGTGCCTGTGGGCTTGATAAAAGAAGCAGCTGCTGGAAAGGGCTCGCTCAGATGCATGTAGATGAGGCTGTGGACTGCCAGAAGGATCCAGGCGGATTTTTTTCTCTCTCTTCCTTGCTGCATTTCTGCTAGGATCCCTCTACCTCCGGCTCCCGTGAAGTTGCATTGATCAGGTAAACTATTTTAGCTTTGGGGCTGGCTGGCCAGCGTGCCAGCCCCGGGATGGAGAGCGGGATGAGCGGGCTGTGCTGCAGGGGTGGCAGGAACAGCTCCCTTTGGAGCAGGCACACATTTTCACTGCTCCCTGCAAGCTGGCAGTCGGGGAGGCTTTGAAAATTGTGCAGCCATGTTACACAGCCACAATTATTTGCCTTTCTCTCCCCCTCGCCTCCCCGTTTAATTTTGCTGTGAATAAGGCTAAGTCTGGTGTTTCTCGTTTGCATCTGTCGATGCACCAGCCAGCCATGTTTTTCATATGATTATGTGCTGTGCGGGTCTTGCTGGGAATGCAAAGATGTTCGCTGTCCTTTCAGAGTCAAGCCCTTTACGTCTCCTCCTGGGGGAAGGGAAAAAAAAAAGGAAAATATCTGTAGCATGCTGCATGGATTTCTGTGAGCGCTGGGCTCGTGGGTTAGAGGGCTCGTTTGCATGCAGGGGGAAGATAAGAGCTGAAGGCTCCCTACATCCCCTCACCCACCAAATTTGATTCTTTGTATTAAAATAGATGTTGTCCCATATCATCCCCCCCTCCCCCCGCAATCCCTACCCCCTCCCACATTTGCATCTATTTTTAAGTGTTGATTAAATAAAGCTATGGCTCAGCTGGAGAAAACGAAGAAGGAGAAGGATGAAAAGGATGGCCTTTTGTGTGGAGATCTTTTGTGCGGCTCACCCGCCCCCCTACAGCTTCCCGGGGTAGTACCAGCAGCCTTTGGTTTAACTGGCTGCTGCCTGCAAAAACAGCTTGGGAGAATTTGGGGAAGGGGCGCGGGGCCGGGGGGATTGGGGGAGCTCCCATGTGTCTGCTCGCAGCGTGAGAGAGATGTTAAACGGGATTGAGAATCTGCAGACTGGAAAATGCTGCACAATTTAACGGGAAGGGTATTACCTGCAGGGATTAACCCTATTTACTGACAGTCTCGTCTCTTTCTGTTTCTGCCCCTCACACTCGCTGGGTAATAGCTCTTGCGTTTCTGCAGCGAGAGCTGGGTGCTCTGGAGCACAGCAGTGATTTTACCTGCTACGTTTGAGAAATGCCTTGTAAATGCCTTAAGTAAAAACCCAAGTGTTCAATTTCTCCTATAAGGAAGTGTTAGAAGGTGTTGTCCCTCCCTGCAAGATGTGACAATCAGCAGGTTGCACCTTATGAACTTTTATGAATGAGTATGGAATTCACTCACTCTGAGTATTTCCCCACTTTTCCCCACTTCAAGTGTTTCTGCCCCAAATGTATCTATGTGCGGTCCTGCTTGTAAATGTTGCCACTTTTGGGATCGCAGCTGGTTTGCTGTGGTGGCATCAATGGCTCCTGTGTCTCTGAGAGAGCCTTGGCATTCCCTTCTGCTTGAGGCAGTGCTGGTTTATCCCCACAAATACATCCAGGTTGAGATCCTGGTTAAATGGGGGTGAGCTGTTTGTCACCTGCGCTGGAGGGTGGAGCATTTCTTATTCTAACCTTAGCTTCAGGCTCTGCTGTTTTAAAGATGTGGGGGGGAGCACAGCACATTGGGCACTCTGACCCACGGGACACCAGAGCACTTAGCTCAGGGGTGCTTGTGCTGCTCTGCTTTCCCTGGTCTGTGCACACTCACACCTGAATACAAAAATTTGGCTTCACAGCCTGATTGCTGTTGGCCCTCACAGCCAGAACTGAGCAGGTTGTAAATTGCAATGTGCCAATACGGGCTGTATCTAAAACCTGATTTTCTCTATCTCATTGTACAAACCATAATTAGGCTTGCAGTGGGGTAGCTTTGGATGCACATCATTCATCCCTGAAGGAATGGGGGTGTCATTGTGCAAACATCTTCCAGGGTTTCAGAGAGAGTGCAGTGGGTCCAGGCCGTTCCTGGAGGGATCTAAACCCTAACCCAGCAGCCTGAGCTTTGTTGTTCAGGATGTCAGTGCCTGATTAATCCCTTTTCTTGTGGGATATGGGCTGAGCAGAGATTGGCTATTGTCAATGTGAATTATGGAGTGGATGAGCATGTCATCTGTTGCTTTTAGAGGTATGCACTCTAAAATACTCATGCAGGCAGCTGAAACAAGCTGAAAGGAATCTGAGGGAAGGAAAACAGTAAACATTATGAAACTTCAGGTTGCCTATGGACTGTCTCACCAGAGGGGGATGGTTTGTGGGGATTCAGATGCCTCTGCTAGGTTAACCACATGAAAACATAAGTCTGGCTCAGTTATCAGTAGGGTTAAAAAAATTCAGCTATCAAATTAAAAGCAAGAGCAGCAACATATTATTGCATAGAAAGGCAGTTTTAATTTTTCAGTTTCTGGGTAAATTTCCAATTATGATTTTTATCTGCTTTTTGTTTGCCTTTGTTTTTCTTCCAGATGAAAGCAAGTGAACACAGAAATGAAACAGTGAGATGAACTGCACGTAGAATATTGCAAACTAAAAGTGTAAAATATGAAATTATTAAAAATGAGGAAAAAAATCTCTATTCTGCTGTCATCTGCCTTGCAGGCATAATTAAAGCTAGGACCAGTTTCCAGACAGAGCACTGATTTTCAGCTTGGTGGTGTCATTTTGAAGCCCTCACTGGTTTCCTAGCCAGTGACTGTGTCTGGATGGATACATGATTGGAAAGCCAGTTTGCAATATGAGGTGCTGTGTTTCAGCTGTCCCTTCACAGTGTATTTGAAATACTGCTCTTCATGTGTCTTCTGGCATTTTGTAGGATGGTGAGATTATCATACCATTTTCTTAGGTTTCAATTAAAAGGAAAAAAAAATGGAAAGAAAAAGCTTTTCAAGGTTTTGGATAGTAATAAGTAGATAAAAAAACAAACAAACCCTCCATGCGACTACCTAAAAGAGTTTCACCCATGATGTTGATCTGCTGTATAGGTTGTCACTCTGCTTAAATTCCACAGCAGAACTGTGACACCATCTGTTCCCTTTCACTGTGTGCAAAAAATGGTTTCCTTTCATTAGCATTAAGCTGCATAAAGAGACTGGAGATCTAGAAATATCCCAGTCTTTCCCTGACACATACCTTCTTATGACAGAGTTCATTGCAAACATCACTCCTATTCCTAAGAGAATGGGAGGGTTTTAGTTATATTTTATTAAAGATCTTTGAATAGCAGGGAAATAAAATAAAAAATCACCCCATCCATATACTGCAGTGAAACCAGAAAGCTTTCTGAGATGTGTTAAGATGATGTTGATTCAGAACAGCTGTCTTTACTATTGCATGCCCTGAAGGCAGTAGGGCTGCTGTCTGCCAGTGTTGGTGGTATCTGGACTGCTCTGGGGCTGCAGTGATTTCCTGAGCATGGATCAAACTCCACTGTGCCCATCCTCAGAATGTGACATTTTATCTTAAAGTAGTCCTCTTTTCACTAAAAACTCAGATCAGAGACCTCTGCAAAGTCTTAGTAAGGTCCTCAGATGTAGAATTGTTCTGAAAGTTATGCATTTTGCTTTCATTGTCTCTTTTCATTGGCCACACTGTGTTTTAATGTTACTTTAATGCCAGTGCAGTGACCTGTTGGTGATGACACAGGGATGTGAATTCAGCACTGCCCTGTTGCAGGCTCATCCTCTGACTACCAGGATAACCTGGTAGATAAATGCTAGGCAGAAGAAATCAACATCATTGTTCTCTGAAATGCTATCTATATGTAAATCTGTGGTGCCATTTAGTCCCCTTTAAAAGTTGCAAAGCATTTTCAGTTCCTGTTTAGTGGTTGCTCCCTGTGAATTACATGAAGCAGTGAGAGAGGTCAGCCAATGCTGTCCTGTGGGAATGAAACCTCTTTTTGTTGTCGTTCCACTAAGCTGTTGCAAATAACATTGGAGATGCAGCAAACATAGAGCAAAACAAGCCACCAGCATTGCACTGCATACCCAGTGGATCTCAGCATAAAATATTTACCAGGCACTGCAGCTCTCAGTTGTCATCTCCTCGTGTGGAACAAGGCACAGAGCCCCACTCTGCCCCTTCCTCCCAAAGGTCCCAGAATTAAAATATTTGTTAGCTGTGATTAATAAAGACACCTGACTGAGCCCTTGTCAGGGAAGAGCCTCTCAGCATTTTGGGTCATGTTTAAGGATCAGACTTCAGAGCTTGATAAGCACAAGCCTAAGCTGGAGGGAGTGCAACACACTTGGTTTAAGCTTATGCCAGCTGGTGAAATTCAGTTCCCTCAGATGTGACAGGGAACCAAATTTTGTAATGACTTTTGTAATTTTTAAGTCATGTTTGTTATTACTTAAAAATGTTTTTGCCCAATTACCTTTTAGTGATTCCTATGTCCTTTAAGCCCCATTATTTCTTCTCAGTTCTCTTTTTCAGTGGTGAAAAGAGCACTGTTGCTCAGGTGCATTTTGAAACTTCAGTTCTGGTGACATCTTCCATTCCAACCCAATTTAACACCACCACAGCTCTTTCTCTACAAGCTGGCAGGCTGAGGTGAATGGGCTGTCAAGGTGTAGGAACTTTGCTTGTCATGCAGTCACAGGGAAAGGCTTCTAAAAGAAGATAGACTCTTGGATTTGGTGTTGTCTGAGCAGCTGGTAATTTCCTCTTCACCCATCTAGTGAGGGCCTGCTAGTTCCTGGTCAAAAGAGCAGCATGTCCTCAACATAAAACCTGGTTTGGTTGGTGAGTTTATGCCTTTTAAAGAGACCTAGGTCTGTGGGATGCTGTTGTGCATGACCTGTCTTCTTACAGATGGGGCTGGCATGTGCTCTTCTCCACCAGGGCCTTCTCTCCACCTAAGCAGCAATTTGCATTAAATGTGTCAGAGCTGAATAAGTTTAAAATTTTTCTCCTGTTGCAAAATAAAAGGTCTGATTTTTACTACTCAGATTAATTGGAGAGAATTTGACTACAGCAATATCATGACAATGGTAAAAGAAAGGCAGGCATTTGTAACTGACTACACTGTGAAAGTCCTGGGAGCAAAATTAATCCTGTGCCAAGCAGTTCTGATTTGGGGAAATTCCCAGGAATGTCTCCTCTGAATTCTTGCCCAAATCCCATTGCTTCAAGTCACAGTTCTTAAGATGGCCTACAAAAATATGGAATCTAATTTGTGGCAGCAATTTGTGATCCAGTGTATAAGGAATTGATTTGAGATAGAGATGGAGGAGGGAGGATGTGTGATTTCAAAATGCTGGGCTGCAGATTTTGCTTATCATGACAAGGAGTTAACACTCATCCTCCAGCAGCCTGTCCTGGCACAGAATTGCCCTTGTGGAGTCCTGAGGGGAGCTGAGCTTTCTGGCCCAGTGTGGGACTGAGCTGCATCCTGCCCTGCCAGGGATGGGTGGTACCCAGGATCCAGTGCAGCCAGTGGGAGAAAAATGGTGTTCAGTACAAGGAGCCTTGAGAAGGGGTAAAGCCATAATGCTGAAATGTACTGAATATCCCTCAATTCTGCTCTGAAAAGAATCAGATCTTCCCCTCAGTGTGTGTTGCTGCGTCTTGCAGATGTATTGAAAATCTGTGTTAGAGCTGTGAGCAATTAACACATTTCCTGAGGACACATGGAGAGAAACTAAACTTGCATGTGATCTAGCACAGCTCTGCCTTAATAGATCTTGGCTTTACCTGTGATTTAAAATGGCTTTACTGACACACAGCCACAGTCAAGGGGTGCTGCTCTGGTTGTGTGGAGAGGGCTCATGGTGCCACTGCAGGCTGCTTACACCCCTGATTGGAGCAATTTCCTGGGATTGCTGGAATCTTCCCATTGCGATAGATGCAGGCTTTGACCCAAATCCAGACTGGCAGTTTCCACCTGGAAAAGGGTGGTTTGGCTTCTTATCATGGAGATGCCTTCAGAAGAAAACATAGGTAGTGAATACAGTTGAATGGGAAACAATTTTCTTTCCTACTAAGTATCTTAAGGAGCAAGAACATTTTTATAAATTCAAGACCTATTTTTGTTGAGCAAAGATGAGACACAAATTAAAAATAACCCTCACTGCAGCCAAAACACCTGTGGGGGAGATTATGGGAGAACTGGCCTTTAATAAACTGGGTTGGTGCTACCACCCTGCTCCTGGAGCATGGAAAGCACATCCAGTTTGTGCACTGCTCAGGGGAGACAGGTGCATACTGAAAGGAAAAGCACTGGGTGAACATCTGCACGAGGGGAAAAGAGCAGGTAAGAGGATTTCTTGGAGAAGAGGAAAGGGTGGAGATGAAAAGCTGATCTGGAGAATGCTTTTCAGGTAGTGTGGCATGGAGGAGGAATAAAGATAGTGGATTTTTTGGAAGAAGGTTCCCAGTCTCAAGTTTCAGAGATTTGAGATTAAAATTATGTGATCAGAACATATCAGTGACTTTTCTCTGCAATTAGAGTTCCTGATAACTCTTGGATGCTGTGCATGTGCTAAGACCTCATTCAAAACATTCAAACATAGATTTTAGTACTGTGCTGGATTGGGGCCACCATGATAAATAAAAATGTTAATGATTTTCCAGGCTCATACTTAAAATTCAGTGGTGGAAGTTTGCAAACGGATTGTGCAGATTGCCAAATTAGGTCCAATTACTCAAATTTAGATGAGCTTAGCATAAAACATACAAATGTGTTCAATGCAGTATTCTGCTTAGGTCTGTGATTTCATTTCACCAGGCTTATATTTGCATGAGTTCATTAAAATTGGTTCCATTTCTTTTTTCCCTTAGCATCGCTTTGAAAAAGTGGTATTTAAGCTGGGGAAAAATAGTAAAGAACAGACTTGTAATTATAAAATGAAGCTAACTGGAGTCATGCAGCACTGCTGTGGTTCATTCTGTCAAAAAGGGAACTGGAGAGCTCATTATTGAGCCCAGAGTTCAAACTGACCACTCTTTATTGAAGGTTCCTGGTGTATAAGTCAATTAATTGCAACCTTCTACTCCATGGTTACCCAGTCTCTGAACACAAAAATTCCACTTCAGC